>NW_027396526.1:0-2500 GCF_048999995.1 Berkeleyomyces rouxiae | reverse complement strand
AACGGTTCAAGAAACCCTGACATGTTTAGCCATAACATTGTAGTTTTTTTTTTGGAAAGGACCCACTCATATATTGTCCAAATATGGTAATTGCCTGCTTACATAATCAGCAAACTATCCATCTGAAGTTTTGGGTAGTTGCCTATTAAACCCGATCACGCCTACCAACTACTGTTTTCAAAAAAAGGTAATTACATCATGGGATTGAGTAGAACGTCGAGTATCGTCTGATGTACAGATGAAGTTGGACTCGAGAAGGTTTTGGACTACAATCGCAGTTTTAATGCTCGCGAGTTGATTTCTATTCGGAACCCATAGTAAAGCGTCATTTTGGACAAAAAAGTATGGCGTGGATCCACTGGCAGGGGACTCAAAGCCAAAGCCATTTTGACGCACTTCCAAGAAAGGAAGGAACGAGCAGATGGGATGAAAGAAAGAATGTGACTGCTAAAATTATATTTTAATTAGTTACTGCCTTTCCCGAGTCTCCTTTCCTTTTCTCTTCGACGTCATTGACGACACCTTAGTTTTGATACTGTGGAGTGGCTTTTATGGGTCTCTACAAAAAGCTGTTTATGGGAAGTAGTACACGCCGAATAGGATGTTGGTACTACCAACTATAATCAACTGGTTGTATTTGTGACTCGATCAGCCACTTATCTAACATTGAATCATTGCCAAAGTCCTTGTCATGACGTCAAAGTCACTTGCTCTTGGTCTCTCTACCTATCCCCGCATTTGCTAGATATACATAATGTGCCTTACTTGTTGGCGTTGAGATCATACTTGAACTCCGGCTGGGTCAGTGCATTGTGTTATATCGATCCTCGAAGAAGTGGATGCTCCGGCTTCTCACTTGCTTCTTGGTTGTCAGCAAAAGTCATGGATTCGTCCATTGGCTTTGTCTGCTGGATTCTGTAGATGATTTGGCTTCTGGCTATAATTACTACAAAACTTCCGGAGACAGCGGCGTGATACTGATGTTCTTGTAATGGATGTATTGCGATCCTGCTCTCCTCTCGGGGCACATCCGATTACACTTTGTACACTTGTGTATGAATGTGTAGTTGTATGGCGCTCTGGGGAATTTAGAGGGGGAAATCAGATTGTTAGTATCGCAGTACTGGGCCTATGCCTATGAACTGTACATTACTAACGTGCCTTCATGGGCACCTTCCGATAACTAAACTTCTCCAGTACTACACTTGTAGTATTGGTGGCCAACCCCGGCTTACGATAGTTATCTGGTTGATTCTGCCAGTAGTCATATGCTTGTCTCAAAGATTAAGCCATGCATGTCTAAGTATAAGCAATTATACAGCGAAACTGCGAATGGCTCATTATATAAGTTATCGTTTATTTGATAGCACCTTACTACTTGGATAACCGTGGTAATTCTAGAGCTAATACATGCTAAAAATCCCGACTTCGGAAGGGATGTATTTATTAGATTAAAAACCAATGCCTTCGGGCTTTCTGGTGATTCATAATAACTTCTCGAATCGCATGGCCTTGCGCCGGCGATGGTTCATTCAAATTTCTTCCCTATCAACTTTCGATGCGAAGGTCTTGTCTTCGCATGGTTACAACGGGTAACGGAGGGTTAGGGCTCGACCCCGGAGAGGGAGCCTGAGAAATGGCTACCACTTTTAAGGAAGGCAGCAGGCGCGCAAATTACCCAATCCCGACACGGGGAGGTAGTGACAATAAATACTGATACAGGGCTCTTATGGGTCTTGTAATCGGAATGAGTACAATTTAAATCCCTTAACGAGGAACAATTGGAGGGCAAGTCTGGTGCCAGCAGCCGCGGTAATTCCAGCTCCAATAGCGTATATTAAAGTTGTTGTGGTTAAAAAGCTCGTAGTTGAACCTTGGGCCTGGCTGGCCGGTCCCCCTCACCGGGTGCACTGGTCCGGCCGGGTCTTTCCCTCTGTGGAACCGCATGCCCTTCACTGGGTGTGTCGGGGAAACAGGACTTTTACTTTGAAAAAATTAGAGTGCTCCAGGCAGGCCTATGCTCGAATAGTACAGCATGGAATAATAGAATAGGACGTGTGGTTCTATTTTGTTGGTTTCTAGGACCGCCGTAATGATTAATAGGGACAGTCGGGGGCATCAGTATTCAGCTGTCAGAGGTGAAATTCTTGGATCTGCTGAAGACTAACTACTGCGAAAGCATTTGCCAAGGATGTTTTCATTGATAAGGAACGAAAGTTAGGGGATCGAAGACGATCAGATACCGTCGTAGTCTTAACCATAAACTATGCCGACTAGGGATCGGACGATGTTATTTTTTGACTCGTTCGGCACCTTTCGAGAAATCAAAGTGCTTGGGCTCCAGGGGGAGTATGGTCGCAAGGCTGAAACTTAAAGAAATTGACGGAAGGGCACCACCAGGGGTGGAGCCTGCGGCTTAATTTGACTCAACACGGGGAAACTCACCAGGTCCAGACACAGTGAGGATTGACAGATTGAGAGCTCTCTTTCTTGATTCTGT
>NW_027396525.1:25000-30200 GCF_048999995.1 Berkeleyomyces rouxiae | reverse complement strand
TACCATCTGCTGGATAATGGCTGAACGCCTCTAAGTCAGAATCCATGCCAGAAAGCGGCGATACTCCCGCACGTTTAGATGGACAAGAATAGGCTCCGGCTTAGTGTCTTAGCAGGCGAATGTTCCACTTCTCTTGAAGTGAGTTGTGGTATTTCGCGTATTGTAATTTCAATTCGAGCGGGGTCGAATCCTCTGCAGACGACTTTGATGTGCGAAAGGGTCCTGTAAGCAGTAGAGTAGCCTTGTTGTTACGATCTGCTGAGGGTAAGCCCTACTTCGCCTAGATTTCCTCAAGACTTTTACAGTTAGACGTACTTGGTTGTAAACCAATACGGCTTGACTAGAGGAAATCTAAGGACTGGATGAAAAAGGACAGACACCACACACAAGGTTCCCACTGAGAAGGACGACCAAAGTGCTGTCTTGTTTTAGCAAGGAAAGCGGTTTGTAAGGAAGAGGAGGAGGTGTCGTTGAAGTTGAAATGGGTTTAGTGTAACATGGCAGGGGGTGAAAGGACGAGGGTTGAGACCCACTTTTGACCACCTCGATATCTTATATAGTCTCCAGTGATGACACATTAAGGAACTATGAGCAGGTAAAAGCCGGGCCTAGAGACCAAGTATTTCTTCTTCTCTCTCTCTCTCTCTCCTCTCTCTCTCTCCTCTCTTCCCCTTCCTTCTCTTCTTTTTCTTTTTTTTTTTTTTTTTTTTTTTTTTTCTCTTTCTCTCCCCTCTCCTCCTCCTCCTCCTCCTCCCCCCCCCCCCGCCTAGGCTCCAGGGGGCCCTCCGGGCCCCCAAAAGGCCCCGCGCAGCGGCGCTCCAGTAAATAAAAGTGGGTCCATTGCCGCTTTGGGAGGAGAGAATAAGGCCTTGGACAAAGAAAATAAGGCTTTCTGCCACTCTGGGACGAGAAAATAAGAGCTAGAAGTGGGAGAGATACAAGCCCCAGTCCCCCCAAGCATCTCTAGGTCTTGGTCTAGGTCCTGGGTCAGGATGTGGAGCTTAGTCATGGAAGGACAAGGGCTGGATAAAAACTACATCATGTACTGCAAGTTGCTGTAGGTCTAGGTAGAAGAGTATGGAGGGTATTCATGTGTAGGTGCCAAAATACATGGCCCCAAGTCTGAGACAAGGCTACAGGAAACATGACTAGATGGCGAAAGCTTTCAAGTCAGGACCAGTGTATGAGTGGAGTGTTCCGTGGCAGCCAGGGTAAAGATTACATATGAATGGGGGGGTGGAGCTCTTGGATGACTAACAATAGCATAGACTCAGGCAAGAAGAAGAAGGCAAAAAAGGACAGGCGTTGGATGACGGGCCAACAGCACCGGCATAATTGTACCAAGCAGATAGCACATGCAGCTACAGTTAAAAATTAGGGCTCTTAACACTGCGTGGTGCTGCCTTTAAGCGCCTCCCAACCCATGAAAATGGAAAATGAAAGGTCAACGCGCAAAAATCGCGTTACTTTTGAATTGATGTTGAGTCGGAATTTACTTTTTGTCGTATTTTTGTCTGTATAATGGATAACCAAGGTGGCAGTAGACACCAAGTAATTCAGGTGCAAGGGTTAAACGGTTCAAGAAACCCTGACATGTTTAGCCATAACATTGTAGTTTTTTTTTTGGAAAGGACCCACTCATATATTGTCCAAATATGGTAATTGCCTGCTTACATAATCAGCAAACTATCCATCTGAAGTTTTGGGTAGTTGCCTATTAAACCCGATCACGCCTACCAACTACTGTTTTCAAAAAAAGGTAATTACATCATGGGATTGAGTAGAACGTCGAGTATCGTCTGATGTACAGATGAAGTTGGACTCGAGAAGGTTTTGGACTACAATCGCAGTTTTAATGCTCGCGAGTTGATTTCTATTCGGAACCCATAGTAAAGCGTCATTTTGGACAAAAAAGTATGGCGTGGATCCACTGGCAGGGGACTCAAAGCCAAAGCCATTTTGACGCACTTCCAAGAAAGGAAGGAACGAGCAGATGGGATGAAAGAAAGAATGTGACTGCTAAAATTATATTTTAATTAGTTACTGCCTTTCCCGAGTCTCCTTTCCTTTTCTCTTCGACGTCATTGACGACACCTTAGTTTTGATACTGTGGAGTGGCTTTTATGGGTCTCTACAAAAAGCTGTTTATGGGAAGTAGTACACGCCGAATAGGATGTTGGTACTACCAACTATAATCAACTGGTTGTATTTGTGACTCGATCAGCCACTTATCTAACATTGAATCATTGCCAAAGTCCTTGTCATGACGTCAAAGTCACTTGCTCTTGGTCTCTCTACCTATCCCCGCATTTGCTAGATATACATAATGTGCCTTACTTGTTGGCGTTGAGATCATACTTGAACTCCGGCTGGGTCAGTGCATTGTGTTATATCGATCCTCGAAGAAGTGGATGCTCCGGCTTCTCACTTGCTTCTTGGTTGTCAGCAAAAGTCATGGATTCGTCCATTGGCTTTGTCTGCTGGATTCTGTAGATGATTTGGCTTCTGGCTATAATTACTACAAAACTTCCGGAGACAGCGGCGTGATACTGATGTTCTTGTAATGGATGTATTGCGATCCTGCTCTCCTCTCGGGGCACATCCGATTACACTTTGTACACTTGTGTATGAATGTGTAGTTGTATGGCGCTCTGGGGAATTTAGAGGGGGAAATCAGATTGTTAGTATCGCAGTACTGGGCCTATGCCTATGAACTGTACATTACTAACGTGCCTTCATGGGCACCTTCCGATAACTAAACTTCTCCAGTACTACACTTGTAGTATTGGTGGCCAACCCCGGCTTACGATAGTTATCTGGTTGATTCTGCCAGTAGTCATATGCTTGTCTCAAAGATTAAGCCATGCATGTCTAAGTATAAGCAATTATACAGCGAAACTGCGAATGGCTCATTATATAAGTTATCGTTTATTTGATAGCACCTTACTACTTGGATAACCGTGGTAATTCTAGAGCTAATACATGCTAAAAATCCCGACTTCGGAAGGGATGTATTTATTAGATTAAAAACCAATGCCTTCGGGCTTTCTGGTGATTCATAATAACTTCTCGAATCGCATGGCCTTGCGCCGGCGATGGTTCATTCAAATTTCTTCCCTATCAACTTTCGATGCGAAGGTCTTGTCTTCGCATGGTTACAACGGGTAACGGAGGGTTAGGGCTCGACCCCGGAGAGGGAGCCTGAGAAATGGCTACCACTTTTAAGGAAGGCAGCAGGCGCGCAAATTACCCAATCCCGACACGGGGAGGTAGTGACAATAAATACTGATACAGGGCTCTTATGGGTCTTGTAATCGGAATGAGTACAATTTAAATCCCTTAACGAGGAACAATTGGAGGGCAAGTCTGGTGCCAGCAGCCGCGGTAATTCCAGCTCCAATAGCGTATATTAAAGTTGTTGTGGTTAAAAAGCTCGTAGTTGAACCTTGGGCCTGGCTGGCCGGTCCCCCTCACCGGGTGCACTGGTCCGGCCGGGTCTTTCCCTCTGTGGAACCGCATGCCCTTCACTGGGTGTGTCGGGGAAACAGGACTTTTACTTTGAAAAAATTAGAGTGCTCCAGGCAGGCCTATGCTCGAATAGTACAGCATGGAATAATAGAATAGGACGTGTGGTTCTATTTTGTTGGTTTCTAGGACCGCCGTAATGATTAATAGGGACAGTCGGGGGCATCAGTATTCAGCTGTCAGAGGTGAAATTCTTGGATCTGCTGAAGACTAACTACTGCGAAAGCATTTGCCAAGGATGTTTTCATTGATAAGGAACGAAAGTTAGGGGATCGAAGACGATCAGATACCGTCGTAGTCTTAACCATAAACTATGCCGACTAGGGATCGGACGATGTTATTTTTTGACTCGTTCGGCACCTTTCGAGAAATCAAAGTGCTTGGGCTCCAGGGGGAGTATGGTCGCAAGGCTGAAACTTAAAGAAATTGACGGAAGGGCACCACCAGGGGTGGAGCCTGCGGCTTAATTTGACTCAACACGGGGAAACTCACCAGGTCCAGACACAGTGAGGATTGACAGATTGAGAGCTCTTTCTTGATTCTGTGGGTGGTGGTGCATGGCCGTTCTTAGTTGGTGGAGTGATTTGTCTGCTTAATTGCGATAACGAACGAGACCTTAACCTGCTAAATAGCCCGTATTGCTTTGGCAGTACGCTGGCTTCTTAGAGGGACTATCGGCTCAAGCCGATGGAAGTTTGAGGCAATAACAGGTCTGTGATGCCCTTAGATGTTCTGGGCCGCACGCGCGTTACACTGACACAGCCAGCGAGTTCTTCCTTGACAGAGATGTTCGGGTAATCTTGTTAAACTGTGTCGTGCTGGGGATAGAGCATTGCAATTATTGCTCTTCAACGAGGAATCCCTAGTAAGCGCAAGTCATCAGCTTGCGTTGATTACGTCCCTGCCCTTTGTACACACCGCCCGTCGCTACTACCGATTGGATGGCTCAGTGAGATCTCCGGACTGGCCGAGAGAGGTGGGAAACTACCCCTCATGGCCGGAAAGCTGCTCAAACTCGGTCATCTAGAGGAAGTAAAAGTCGTAACAAGGTCTCCGTTGGTGAACCAGCGGAGGGATCATTATCGAGTTTTTAACTCTTAAACCATATGTGAACGTACCTTTTCTAGCTGCTTTGGCAGGTGCCTCTCGGGGCTTCTGCCGGTAGCATTTATAAACTCTTTATATTTCTATAGAATTATTCATTGCTGAGTGGCATTAACTAAATAAGTTAAAACTTTCAACAACGGATCTCTTGGCTCTAGCATCGATGAAGAACGCAGCGAAATGCGATAAGTAATGTGAATTGCAGAATTCAGTGAATCATCGAATCTTTGAACGCACATTGCGCCTGGCAGTATTCTGCCAGGCATGCCTGTCCGAGCGTCATTTCACCACTCAAGCTCTGCTTGGTGTTGGAGGACCCGCGTTTAGTCGCGGGCCGCCGAAATGCATCGGCTGTTGTATATACAGCTTCCCTGTGTAGTAAATGCTTAGCTTTACACTTTGAAACTTTTATATAACATGCCGAAAAACCCTCAACTTTTGAAAGGTTGACCTCGGATCAGGTAGGAATACCCGCTGAACTTAAGCATATCAATAAGCGGAGGAAAAGAAACCAACAGGGATTGCCCTAGTAACGGCGAGCGAAGCGGCAACAGCTCAAATTTGAAATCTG
>NW_027396525.1:17500-20000 GCF_048999995.1 Berkeleyomyces rouxiae | reverse complement strand
GTCATTGACGACACCTTAGTTTTGATACTGTGGAGTGGCTTTTATGGGTCTCTACAAAAAGCTGTTTATGGGAAGTAGTACACGCCGAATAGGATGTTGGTACTACCAACTATAATCAACTGGTTGTATTTGTGACTCGATCAGCCACTTATCTAACATTGAATCATTGCCAAAGTCCTTGTCATGACGTCAAAGTCACTTGCTCTTGGTCTCTCTACCTATCCCCGCATTTGCTAGATATACATAATGTGCCTTACTTGTTGGCGTTGAGATCATACTTGAACTCCGGCTGGGTCAGTGCATTGTGTTATATCGATCCTCGAAGAAGTGGATGCTCCGGCTTCTCACTTGCTTCTTGGTTGTCAGCAAAAGTCATGGATTCGTCCATTGGCTTTGTCTGCTGGATTCTGTAGATGATTTGGCTTCTGGCTATAATTACTACAAAACTTCCGGAGACAGCGGCGTGATACTGATGTTCTTGTAATGGATGTATTGCGATCCTGCTCTCCTCTCGGGGCACATCCGATTACACTTTGTACACTTGTGTATGAATGTGTAGTTGTATGGCGCTCTGGGGAATTTAGAGGGGGAAATCAGATTGTTAGTATCGCAGTACTGGGCCTATGCCTATGAACTGTACATTACTAACGTGCCTTCATGGGCACCTTCCGATAACTAAACTTCTCCAGTACTACACTTGTAGTATTGGTGGCCAACCCCGGCTTACGATAGTTATCTGGTTGATTCTGCCAGTAGTCATATGCTTGTCTCAAAGATTAAGCCATGCATGTCTAAGTATAAGCAATTATACAGCGAAACTGCGAATGGCTCATTATATAAGTTATCGTTTATTTGATAGCACCTTACTACTTGGATAACCGTGGTAATTCTAGAGCTAATACATGCTAAAAATCCCGACTTCGGAAGGGATGTATTTATTAGATTAAAAACCAATGCCTTCGGGCTTTCTGGTGATTCATAATAACTTCTCGAATCGCATGGCCTTGCGCCGGCGATGGTTCATTCAAATTTCTTCCCTATCAACTTTCGATGCGAAGGTCTTGTCTTCGCATGGTTACAACGGGTAACGGAGGGTTAGGGCTCGACCCCGGAGAGGGAGCCTGAGAAATGGCTACCACTTTTAAGGAAGGCAGCAGGCGCGCAAATTACCCAATCCCGACACGGGGAGGTAGTGACAATAAATACTGATACAGGGCTCTTATGGGTCTTGTAATCGGAATGAGTACAATTTAAATCCCTTAACGAGGAACAATTGGAGGGCAAGTCTGGTGCCAGCAGCCGCGGTAATTCCAGCTCCAATAGCGTATATTAAAGTTGTTGTGGTTAAAAAGCTCGTAGTTGAACCTTGGGCCTGGCTGGCCGGTCCCCCTCACCGGGTGCACTGGTCCGGCCGGGTCTTTCCCTCTGTGGAACCGCATGCCCTTCACTGGGTGTGTCGGGGAAACAGGACTTTTACTTTGAAAAAATTAGAGTGCTCCAGGCAGGCCTATGCTCGAATAGTACAGCATGGAATAATAGAATAGGACGTGTGGTTCTATTTTGTTGGTTTCTAGGACCGCCGTAATGATTAATAGGGACAGTCGGGGGCATCAGTATTCAGCTGTCAGAGGTGAAATTCTTGGATCTGCTGAAGACTAACTACTGCGAAAGCATTTGCCAAGGATGTTTTCATTGATAAGGAACGAAAGTTAGGGGATCGAAGACGATCAGATACCGTCGTAGTCTTAACCATAAACTATGCCGACTAGGGATCGGACGATGTTATTTTTTGACTCGTTCGGCACCTTTCGAGAAATCAAAGTGCTTGGGCTCCAGGGGGAGTATGGTCGCAAGGCTGAAACTTAAAGAAATTGACGGAAGGGCACCACCAGGGGTGGAGCCTGCGGCTTAATTTGACTCAACACGGGGAAACTCACCAGGTCCAGACACAGTGAGGATTGACAGATTGAGAGCTCTTTCTTGATTCTGTGGGTGGTGGTGCATGGCCGTTCTTAGTTGGTGGAGTGATTTGTCTGCTTAATTGCGATAACGAACGAGACCTTAACCTGCTAAATAGCCCGTATTGCTTTGGCAGTACGCTGGCTTCTTAGAGGGACTATCGGCTCAAGCCGATGGAAGTTTGAGGCAATAACAGGTCTGTGATGCCCTTAGATGTTCTGGGCCGCACGCGCGTTACACTGACACAGCCAGCGAGTTCTTCCTTGACAGAGATGTTCGGGTAATCTTGTTAAACTGTGTCGTGCTGGGGATAGAGCATTGCAATTATTGCTCTTCAACGAGGAATCCCTAGTAAGCGCAAGTCATCAGCTTGCGTTGATTACGTCCCTGCCCTTTGTACACACCGCCCGTCGCTACTACCGATTGGATGGCTCAGTGAGATCTCCGGACTGGCCGAGAGAGGTGGGAAACTACCCCTCATGGCCGGAAAGCTGCTCAAACTCGGTCATCTAGAGGAAGTAAAAGTCGTAACAAGGTCTCC
>NW_027396525.1:10000-12500 GCF_048999995.1 Berkeleyomyces rouxiae | reverse complement strand
GCGTTACTTTTGAATTGATGTTGAGTCGGAATTTACTTTTTGTCGTATTTTTGTCTGTATAATGGATAACCAAGGTGGCAGTAGACACCAAGTAATTCAGGTGCAAGGGTTAAACGGTTCAAGAAACCCTGACATGTTTAGCCATAACATTGTAGTTTTTTTTTTGGAAAGGACCCACTCATATATTGTCCAAATATGGTAATTGCCTGCTTACATAATCAGCAAACTATCCATCTGAAGTTTTGGGTAGTTGCCTATTAAACCCGATCACGCCTACCAACTACTGTTTTCAAAAAAAGGTAATTACATCATGGGATTGAGTAGAACGTCGAGTATCGTCTGATGTACAGATGAAGTTGGACTCGAGAAGGTTTTGGACTACAATCGCAGTTTTAATGCTCGCGAGTTGATTTCTATTCGGAACCCATAGTAAAGCGTCATTTTGGACAAAAAAGTATGGCGTGGATCCACTGGCAGGGGACTCAAAGCCAAAGCCATTTTGACGCACTTCCAAGAAAGGAAGGAACGAGCAGATGGGATGAAAGAAAGAATGTGACTGCTAAAATTATATTTTAATTAGTTACTGCCTTTCCCGAGTCTCCTTTCCTTTTCTCTTCGACGTCATTGACGACACCTTAGTTTTGATACTGTGGAGTGGCTTTTATGGGTCTCTACAAAAAGCTGTTTATGGGAAGTAGTACACGCCGAATAGGATGTTGGTACTACCAACTATAATCAACTGGTTGTATTTGTGACTCGATCAGCCACTTATCTAACATTGAATCATTGCCAAAGTCCTTGTCATGACGTCAAAGTCACTTGCTCTTGGTCTCTCTACCTATCCCCGCATTTGCTAGATATACATAATGTGCCTTACTTGTTGGCGTTGAGATCATACTTGAACTCCGGCTGGGTCAGTGCATTGTGTTATATCGATCCTCGAAGAAGTGGATGCTCCGGCTTCTCACTTGCTTCTTGGTTGTCAGCAAAAGTCATGGATTCGTCCATTGGCTTTGTCTGCTGGATTCTGTAGATGATTTGGCTTCTGGCTATAATTACTACAAAACTTCCGGAGACAGCGGCGTGATACTGATGTTCTTGTAATGGATGTATTGCGATCCTGCTCTCCTCTCGGGGCACATCCGATTACACTTTGTACACTTGTGTATGAATGGTAGTTGTATGGCGCTCTGGGGAATTTAGAGGGGGAAATCAGATTGTTAGTATCGCAGTACTGGGCCTATGCCTATGAACTGTACATTACTAACGTGCCTTCATGGGCACCTTCCGATAACTAAACTTCTCCAGTACTACACTTGTAGTATTGGTGGCCAACCCCGGCTTACGATAGTTATCTGGTTGATTCTGCCAGTAGTCATATGCTTGTCTCAAAGATTAAGCCATGCATGTCTAAGTATAAGCAATTATACAGCGAAACTGCGAATGGCTCATTATATAAGTTATCGTTTATTTGATAGCACCTTACTACTTGGATAACCGTGGTAATTCTAGAGCTAATACATGCTAAAAATCCCGACTTCGGAAGGGATGTATTTATTAGATTAAAAACCAATGCCTTCGGGCTTTCTGGTGATTCATAATAACTTCTCGAATCGCATGGCCTTGCGCCGGCGATGGTTCATTCAAATTTCTTCCCTATCAACTTTCGATGCGAAGGTCTTGTCTTCGCATGGTTACAACGGGTAACGGAGGGTTAGGGCTCGACCCCGGAGAGGGAGCCTGAGAAATGGCTACCACTTTTAAGGAAGGCAGCAGGCGCGCAAATTACCCAATCCCGACACGGGGAGGTAGTGACAATAAATACTGATACAGGGCTCTTATGGGTCTTGTAATCGGAATGAGTACAATTTAAATCCCTTAACGAGGAACAATTGGAGGGCAAGTCTGGTGCCAGCAGCCGCGGTAATTCCAGCTCCAATAGCGTATATTAAAGTTGTTGTGGTTAAAAAGCTCGTAGTTGAACCTTGGGCCTGGCTGGCCGGTCCCCCTCACCGGGTGCACTGGTCCGGCCGGGTCTTTCCCTCTGTGGAACCGCATGCCCTTCACTGGGTGTGTCGGGGAAACAGGACTTTTACTTTGAAAAAATTAGAGTGCTCCAGGCAGGCCTATGCTCGAATAGTACAGCATGGAATAATAGAATAGGACGTGTGGTTCTATTTTGTTGGTTTCTAGGACCGCCGTAATGATTAATAGGGACAGTCGGGGGCATCAGTATTCAGCTGTCAGAGGTGAAATTCTTGGATCTGCTGAAGACTAACTACTGCGAAAGCATTTGCCAAGGATGTTTTCATTGATAAGGAACGAAAGTTAGGGGATCGAAGACGATCAGATACCGTCGTAGTCTTAACCATAAACTATGCCGACTAGGGATCGGACGATGTTATTTTTTGACTCGTTCGGCACCTTTCGAGAAATCAAAGTGCTTGGGCTCCAGGGGGAGTATGGTCGCAAGGCTGAAACTTAAAGAAATTGACGGAAG
>NW_027396525.1:0-2500 GCF_048999995.1 Berkeleyomyces rouxiae | reverse complement strand
ACGAGGAACAATTGGAGGGCAAGTCTGGTGCCAGCAGCCGCGGTAATTCCAGCTCCAATAGCGTATATTAAAGTTGTTGTGGTTAAAAAGCTCGTAGTTGAACCTTGGGCCTGGCTGGCCGGTCCCCCTCACCGGGTGCACTGGTCCGGCCGGGTCTTTCCCTCTGTGGAACCGCATGCCCTTCACTGGGTGTGTCGGGGAAACAGGACTTTTACTTTGAAAAAATTAGAGTGCTCCAGGCAGGCCTATGCTCGAATAGTACAGCATGGAATAATAGAATAGGACGTGTGGTTCTATTTTGTTGGTTTCTAGGACCGCCGTAATGATTAATAGGGACAGTCGGGGGCATCAGTATTCAGCTGTCAGAGGTGAAATTCTTGGATCTGCTGAAGACTAACTACTGCGAAAGCATTTGCCAAGGATGTTTTCATTGATAAGGAACGAAAGTTAGGGGATCGAAGACGATCAGATACCGTCGTAGTCTTAACCATAAACTATGCCGACTAGGGATCGGACGATGTTATTTTTTGACTCGTTCGGCACCTTTCGAGAAATCAAAGTGCTTGGGCTCCAGGGGGAGTATGGTCGCAAGGCTGAAACTTAAAGAAATTGACGGAAGGGCACCACCAGGGGTGGAGCCTGCGGCTTAATTTGACTCAACACGGGGAAACTCACCAGGTCCAGACACAGTGAGGATTGACAGATTGAGAGCTCTTTCTTGATTCTGTGGGTGGTGGTGCATGGCCGTTCTTAGTTGGTGGAGTGATTTGTCTGCTTAATTGCGATAACGAACGAGACCTTAACCTGCTAAATAGCCCGTATTGCTTTGGCAGTACGCTGGCTTCTTAGAGGGACTATCGGCTCAAGCCGATGGAAGTTTGAGGCAATAACAGGTCTGTGATGCCCTTAGATGTTCTGGGCCGCACGCGCGTTACACTGACACAGCCAGCGAGTTCTTCCTTGACAGAGATGTTCGGGTAATCTTGTTAAACTGTGTCGTGCTGGGGATAGAGCATTGCAATTATTGCTCTTCAACGAGGAATCCCTAGTAAGCGCAAGTCATCAGCTTGCGTTGATTACGTCCCTGCCCTTTGTACACACCGCCCGTCGCTACTACCGATTGGATGGCTCAGTGAGATCTCCGGACTGGCCGAGAGAGGTGGGAAACTACCCCTCATGGCCGGAAAGCTGCTCAAACTCGGTCATCTAGAGGAAGTAAAAGTCGTAACAAGGTCTCCGTTGGTGAACCAGCGGAGGGATCATTATCGAGTTTTTAACTCTTAAACCATATGTGAACGTACCTTTTCTAGCTGCTTTGGCAGGTGCCTCTCGGGGCTTCTGCCGGTAGCATTTATAAACTCTTTATATTTCTATAGAATTATTCATTGCTGAGTGGCATTAACTAAATAAGTTAAAACTTTCAACAACGGATCTCTTGGCTCTAGCATCGATGAAGAACGCAGCGAAATGCGATAAGTAATGTGAATTGCAGAATTCAGTGAATCATCGAATCTTTGAACGCACATTGCGCCTGGCAGTATTCTGCCAGGCATGCCTGTCCGAGCGTCATTTCACCACTCAAGCTCTGCTTGGTGTTGGAGGACCCGCGTTTAGTCGCGGGCCGCCGAAATGCATCGGCTGTTGTATATACAGCTTCCCTGTGTAGTAAATGCTTAGCTTTACACTTTGAAACTTTTATATAACATGCCGAAAAACCCTCAACTTTTGAAAGGTTGACCTCGGATCAGGTAGGAATACCCGCTGAACTTAAGCATATCAATAAGCGGAGGAAAAGAAACCAACAGGGATTGCCCTAGTAACGGCGAGCGAAGCGGCAACAGCTCAAATTTGAAATCTGGCTATTTTGTAGTCCGAGTTGTAATTTGTAGAGGATGCTTTTGGTGAGGTGCCTTCCGAGTTCCCTGGAACGGGACGCCAGAGAGGGTGAGAGCCCCGTACGGTTGGATACCAAACCTTTGTATAGCTCCTTCGACGAGTCGAGTAGTTTGGGAATGCTGCTCTAAATGGGAGGTATATCTCTTCTAAAGCTAAATATAGGCTAGAGACCGATAGCGCACAAGTAGAGTGATCGAAAGATGAAAAGCACTTTGAAAAGAGAGTTAAACAGCACGTGAAATTGTTGAAAGGGAAGCGCCTATGACCAGACTTGTTTCTTTCAGTTTTGTTAGTTTTCGGACTGATTTACTCTGTTAGTACAGGCCAGCATCAGTTTGTTGTCAGGGAGAAAGGCTTAGGGAATGTGGCTCTTTCGGGAGTGTTATAGCCCTTTGCATAATACCTTTCGGCAGACTGAGGACCGCGCTTCGGCAAGGATGCTGGCGTAATGGTCATCAGCGACCCGTCTTGAAACACGGACCAAGGAGTCAACCTTATGTGCGAGTGTTTGGGTGTAAAACCCCAGCGCGTAATGAACGTGAACGTAGGTGAGAGCTTCGGCGCATCATCGACCGATTCTGATGTTCTCGGATGGATTTGAGTA
>NW_027396524.1:60000-62500 GCF_048999995.1 Berkeleyomyces rouxiae | reverse complement strand
ACAACTCGGACTACAAAATAGCCAGATTTCAAATTTGAGCTGTTGCCGCTTCGCTCGCCGTTACTAGGGCAATCCCTGTTGGTTTCTTTTCCTCCGCTTATTGATATGCTTAAGTTCAGCGGGTATTCCTACCTGATCCGAGGTCAACCTTTCAAAAGTTGAGGGTTTTTCGGCATGTTATATAAAAGTTTCAAAGTGTAAAGCTAAGCATTTACTACACAGGGAAGCTGTATATACAACAGCCGATGCATTTCGGCGGCCCGCGACTAAACGCGGGTCCTCCAACACCAAGCAGAGCTTGAGTGGTGAAATGACGCTCGGACAGGCATGCCTGGCAGAATACTGCCAGGCGCAATGTGCGTTCAAAGATTCGATGATTCACTGAATTCTGCAATTCACATTACTTATCGCATTTCGCTGCGTTCTTCATCGATGCTAGAGCCAAGAGATCCGTTGTTGAAAGTTTTAACTTATTTAGTTAATGCCACTCAGCAATGAATAATTCTATAGAAATATAAAGAGTTTATAAATGCTACCGGCAGAAGCCCCGAGAGGCACCTGCCAAAGCAGCTAGAAAAGGTACTTTCACATATGGTTTAAGAGTTAAAAACTCGATAATGATCCCTCCGCTGGTTCACCAACGGAGACCTTGTTACGACTTTTACTTCCTCTAGATGACCGAGTTTGAGCAGCTTTCCGGCCATGAGGGGTAGTTTCCCACCTCTCTCGGCCAGTCCGGAGATCTCACTGAGCCATCCAATCGGTAGTAGCGACGGGCGGTGTGTACAAAGGGCAGGGACGTAATCAACGCAAGCTGATGACTTGCGCTTACTAGGGATTCCTCGTTGAAGAGCAATAATTGCAATGCTCTATCCCCAGCACGACACAGTTTAACAAGATTACCCGAACATCTCTGTCAAGGAAGAACTCGCTGGCTGTGTCAGTGTAACGCGCGTGCGGCCCAGAACATCTAAGGGCATCACAGACCTGTTATTGCCTCAAACTTCCATCGGCTTGAGCCGATAGTCCCTCTAAGAAGCCAGCGTACTGCCAAAGCAATACGGGCTATTTAGCAGGTTAAGGTCTCGTTCGTTATCGCAATTAAGCAGACAAATCACTCCACCAACTAAGAACGGCCATGCACCACCACCCACAGAATCAAGAAAGAGCTCTCAATCTGTCAATCCTCACTGTGTCTGGACCTGGTGAGTTTCCCCGTGTTGAGTCAAATTAAGCCGCAGGCTCCACCCCTGGTGGTGCCCTTCCGTCAATTTCTTTAAGTTTCAGCCTTGCGACCATACTCCCCCTGGAGCCCAAGCACTTTGATTTCTCGAAAGGTGCCGAACGAGTCAAAAAATAACATCGTCCGATCCCTAGTCGGCATAGTTTATGGTTAAGACTACGACGGTATCTGATCGTCTTCGATCCCCTAACTTTCGTTCCTTATCAATGAAAACATCCTTGGCAAATGCTTTCGCAGTAGTTAGTCTTCAGCAGATCCAAGAATTTCACCTCTGACAGCTGAATACTGATGCCCCCGACTGTCCCTATTAATCATTACGGCGGTCCTAGAAACCAACAAAATAGAACCACACGTCCTATTCTATTATTCCATGCTGTACTATTCGAGCATAGGCCTGCCTGGAGCACTCTAATTTTTTCAAAGTAAAAGTCCTGTTTCCCCGACACACCCAGTGAAGGGCATGCGGTTCCACAGAGGGAAAGACCCGGCCGGACCAGTGCACCCGGTGAGGGGGACCGGCCAGCCAGGCCCAAGGTTCAACTACGAGCTTTTTAACCACAACAACTTTAATATACGCTATTGGAGCTGGAATTACCGCGGCTGCTGGCACCAGACTTGCCCTCCAATTGTTCCTCGTTAAGGGATTTAAATTGTACTCATTCCGATTACAAGACCCATAAGAGCCCTGTATCAGTATTTATTGTCACTACCTCCCCGTGTCGGGATTGGGTAATTTGCGCGCCTGCTGCCTTCCTTAAAAGTGGTAGCCATTTCTCAGGCTCCCTCTCCGGGGTCGAGCCCTAACCCTCCGTTACCCGTTGTAACCATGCGAAGACAAGACCTTCGCATCGAAAGTTGATAGGGAAGAAATTTGAATGAACCATCGCCGGCGCAAGGCCATGCGATTCGAGAAGTTATTATGAATCACCAGAAAGCCCGAAGGCATTGGTTTTTAATCTAATAAATACATCCCTTCCGAAGTCGGGATTTTTAGCATGTATTAGCTCTAGAATTACCACGGTTATCCAAGTAGTAAGGTGCTATCAAATAAACGATAACTTATATAATGAGCCATTCGCAGTTTCGCTGTATAATTGCTTATACTTAGACATGCATGGCTTAATCTTTGAGACAAGCATATGACTACTGGCAGAATCAACCAGATAACTATCGTAAGCCGGGGTTGGCCACCAATACTACAAGTGTAGTACTGGAGAAGTTTAGTTATCGGAAGGTGCCCATGAAGGCACGTTAGTA
>NW_027396524.1:52500-55000 GCF_048999995.1 Berkeleyomyces rouxiae | reverse complement strand
ACTCAAATCCATCCGAGAACATCAGAATCGGTCGATGATGCGCCGAAGCTCTCACCTACGTTCACGTTCATTACGCGCTGGGGTTTTACACCCAAACACTCGCACATAAGGTTGACTCCTTGGTCCGTGTTTCAAGACGGGTCGCTGATGACCATTACGCCAGCATCCTTGCCGAAGCGCGGTCCTCAGTCTGCCGAAAGGTATTATGCAAAGGGCTATAACACTCCCGAAAGAGCCACATTCCCTAAGCCTTTCTCCCTGACAACAAACTGATGCTGGCCTGTACTAACAGAGTAAATCAGTCCGAAAACTAACAAAACTGAAAGAAACAAGTCTGGTCATAGGCGCTTCCCTTTCAACAATTTCACGTGCTGTTTAACTCTCTTTTCAAAGTGCTTTTCATCTTTCGATCACTCTACTTGTGCGCTATCGGTCTCTAGCCTATATTTAGCTTTAGAAGAGATATACCTCCCATTTAGAGCAGCATTCCCAAACTACTCGACTCGTCGAAGGAGCTATACAAAGGTTTGGTATCCAACCGTACGGGGCTCTCACCCTCTCTGGCGTCCCGTTCCAGGGAACTCGGAAGGCACCTCACCAAAAGCATCCTCTACAAATTACAACTCGGACTACAAAATAGCCAGATTTCAAATTTGAGCTGTTGCCGCTTCGCTCGCCGTTACTAGGGCAATCCCTGTTGGTTTCTTTTCCTCCGCTTATTGATATGCTTAAGTTCAGCGGGTATTCCTACCTGATCCGAGGTCAACCTTTCAAAAGTTGAGGGTTTTTCGGCATGTTATATAAAAGTTTCAAAGTGTAAAGCTAAGCATTTACTACACAGGGAAGCTGTATATACAACAGCCGATGCATTTCGGCGGCCCGCGACTAAACGCGGGTCCTCCAACACCAAGCAGAGCTTGAGTGGTGAAATGACGCTCGGACAGGCATGCCTGGCAGAATACTGCCAGGCGCAATGTGCGTTCAAAGATTCGATGATTCACTGAATTCTGCAATTCACATTACTTATCGCATTTCGCTGCGTTCTTCATCGATGCTAGAGCCAAGAGATCCGTTGTTGAAAGTTTTAACTTATTTAGTTAATGCCACTCAGCAATGAATAATTCTATAGAAATATAAAGAGTTTATAAATGCTACCGGCAGAAGCCCCGAGAGGCACCTGCCAAAGCAGCTAGAAAAGGTACGTTCACATATGGTTTAAGAGTTAAAAACTCGATAATGATCCCTCCGCTGGTTCACCAACGGAGACCTTGTTACGACTTTTACTTCCTCTAGATGACCGAGTTTGAGCAGCTTTCCGGCCATGAGGGGTAGTTTCCCACCTCTCTCGGCCAGTCCGGAGATCTCACTGAGCCATCCAATCGGTAGTAGCGACGGGCGGTGTGTACAAAGGGCAGGGACGTAATCAACGCAAGCTGATGACTTGCGCTTACTAGGGATTCCTCGTTGAAGAGCAATAATTGCAATGCTCTATCCCCAGCACGACACAGTTTAACAAGATTACCCGAACATCTCTGTCAAGGAAGAACTCGCTGGCTGTGTCAGTGTAACGCGCGTGCGGCCCAGAACATCTAAGGGCATCACAGACCTGTTATTGCCTCAAACTTCCATCGGCTTGAGCCGATAGTCCCTCTAAGAAGCCAGCGTACTGCCAAAGCAATACGGGCTATTTAGCAGGTTAAGGTCTCGTTCGTTATCGCAATTAAGCAGACAAATCACTCCACCAACTAAGAACAGGCCATGCTCCACCACCCACAGAATCAAGAAAGAGCTCTCATCTGTCAATCCTCACTGTGTCTGGACCTGGTGAGTTTCCCCGTGTTGAGTCAAATTAAGCCGCAGGCTCCCACCCCTGGTGGTGCCCTTCCGTCAATTTCTTTAAGTTTCAGCCTTGCGACCATACTCCCCCTGGAGCCCAAGCACTTTGATTTCCTCGAAAGGTGCCGAACGAGTCAAAAAATAACATCGTCCGATCCTAGTCGGCATAGTTTATGGTTAAGACTACGACGGTATCTGATCTGTCTTCGATCCCCTAACTTTCGTTCCTTATCAATGAAAACATCCTTGGCAAATGCTTTCGCAGTAGTTAGTCTTCAGCAGATCCAAGAATTTCACCTCTGACAGCTGAATACTGATGCCCCCGACTGTCCCTATTAATCCATTACGGCGGTCCTAGAAACCAACAAAATAGAACCACACGTCCTATTCTATTATTCCATGCTGTACTATTCGAGCATAGGCCTGCCTGGAGCACTCTAATTTTTTCAAAGTAAAAGTCCTGTTTCCCCGACACACCCAGTGAAGGGCATGCGGTTCCACAGAGGGAAAGACCCGGCCGGACCAGTGCACCCGGTGAGGGGGGACCGGCCAGCCAGGCCCAAGGTTCAACTACGAGCTTTTTAAACCACAACAACTTTAATATACGCTATTGGAGCTGGAATTACCGCGGCTGCTGGCACCAGACTTGCCCTCCAATTGTTCC
>NW_027396524.1:42500-45000 GCF_048999995.1 Berkeleyomyces rouxiae | reverse complement strand
CCCTTCCGTCAATTTCTTTAAGTTTCAGCCTTGCGACCATACTCCCCCTGGAGCCCAAGCACTTTGATTTCTCGAAAGGTGCCGAACGAGTCAAAAAATAACATCGTCCGATCCCTAGTCGGCATAGTTTATGGTTAAGACTACGACGGTATCTGATCGTCTTCGATCCCCTAACTTTCGTTCCTTATCAATGAAAACATCCTTGGCAAATGCTTTCGCAGTAGTTAGTCTTCAGCAGATCCAAGAATTTCACCTCTGACAGCTGAATACTGATGCCCCCGACTGTCCCTATTAATCATTACGGCGGTCCTAGAAACCAACAAAATAGAACCACACGTCCTATTCTATTATTCCATGCTGTACTATTCGAGCATAGGCCTGCCTGGAGCACTCTAATTTTTTCAAAGTAAAAGTCCTGTTTCCCCGACACACCCAGTGAAGGGCATGCGGTTCCACAGAGGGAAAGACCCGGCCGGACCAGTGCACCCGGTGAGGGGGACCGGCCAGCCAGGCCCAAGGTTCAACTACGAGCTTTTTAACCACAACAACTTTAATATACGCTATTGGAGCTGGAATTACCGCGGCTGCTGGCACCAGACTTGCCCTCCAATTGTTCCTCGTTAAGGGATTTAAATTGTACTCATTCCGATTACAAGACCCATAAGAGCCCTGTATCAGTATTTATTGTCACTACCTCCCCGTGTCGGGATTGGGTAATTTGCGCGCCTGCTGCCTTCCTTAAAAGTGGTAGCCATTTCTCAGGCTCCCTCTCCGGGGTCGAGCCCTAACCCTCCGTTACCCGTTGTAACCATGCGAAGACAAGACCTTCGCATCGAAAGTTGATAGGGAAGAAATTTGAATGAACCATCGCCGGCGCAAGGCCATGCGATTCGAGAAGTTATTATGAATCACCAGAAAGCCCGAAGGCATTGGTTTTTAATCTAATAAATACATCCCTTCCGAAGTCGGGATTTTTAGCATGTATTAGCTCTAGAATTACCACGGTTATCCAAGTAGTAAGGTGCTATCAAATAAACGATAACTTATATAATGAGCCATTCGCAGTTTCGCTGTATAATTGCTTATACTTAGACATGCATGGCTTAATCTTTGAGACAAGCATATGACTACTGGCAGAATCAACCAGATAACTATCGTAAGCCGGGGTTGGCCACCAATACTACAAGTGTAGTACTGGAGAAGTTTAGTTATCGGAAGGTGCCCATGAAGGCACGTTAGTAATGTACAGTTCATAGGCATAGGCCCAGTACTGCGATACTAACAATCTGATTTCCCCCTCTAAATTCCCCAGAGCGCCATACAACTACACATTCATACACAAGTGTACAAAGTGTAATCGGATGTGCCCCGAGAGGAGAGCAGGATCGCAATACATCCATTA
Source organism: Berkeleyomyces rouxiae (assembly GCF_048999995.1). Lineage (NCBI taxonomy): Eukaryota > Fungi > Ascomycota > Sordariomycetes > Microascales > Ceratocystidaceae > Berkeleyomyces > Berkeleyomyces rouxiae. The sequence continues at coordinate 43,598 of NW_027396524.1, read as the reverse complement.
CAAGAACATCAGTATCACGCCGCTGTCTCCGGAAGTTTTGTAGTAATTATAGCCAGAAGCCAAATCATCTACAGAATCCAGCAGACAAAGCCAATGGACGAATCCATGACTTTTGCTGACAACCAAGAAGCAAGTGAGAAGCCGGAGCATCCACTTCTTCGAGGATCGATATAACACAATGCACTGACCCAGCCGGAGTTCAAGTATGATCTCAACGCCAACAAGTAAGGCACATTATGTATATCTAGCAAATGCGGGGATAGGTAGAGAGACCAAGAGCAAGTGACTTTGACGTCATGACAAGGACTTTGGCAATGATTCAATGTTAGATAAGTGGCTGATCGAGTCACAAATACAACCAGTTGATTATAGTTGGTAGTACCAACATCCTATTCGGCGTGTACTACTTCCCATAAACAGCTTTTTGTAGAGACCCATAAAAGCCACTCCACAGTATCAAAACTAAGGTGTCGTCAATGACGTCGAAGAGAAAAGGAAAGGAGACTCGGGAAAGGCAGTAACTAATTAAAATATAATTTTAGCAGTCACATTCTTTCTTTCATCCCATCTGCTCGTTCCTTCCTTTCTTGGAAGTGCGTCAAAATGGCTTTGGCTTTGAGTCCCCTGCCAGTGGATCCACGCCATACTTTTTTGTCCAAAATGACGCTTTACTATGGGTTCCGAATAGAAATCAACTCGCGAGCATTAAAACTGCGATTGTAGTCCAAAACCTTCTCGAGTCCAACTTCATCTGTACATCAGACGATACTCGACGTTCTACTCAATCCCATGATGTAATTACCTTTTTTTGAAAACAGTAGTTGGTAGGCGTGATCGGGTTTAATAGGCAACTACCCAAAACTTCAGATGGATAGTTTGCTGATTATGTAAGCAGGCAATTACCATATTTGGACAATATATGAGTGGGTCCTTTCCAAAAAAAAAACTACAATGTTATGGCTAAACATGTCAGGGTTTCTTGAACCGTTTAACCCTTGCACCTGAATTACTTGGTGTCTACTGCCACCTTGGTTATCCATTATACAGACAAAAATACGACAAAAAGTAAATTCCGACTCAACATCAATTCAAAAGTAA
>NW_027396524.1:35000-37500 GCF_048999995.1 Berkeleyomyces rouxiae | reverse complement strand
CAACGGAGACCTTGTTACGACTTTTACTTCCTCTAGATGACCGAGTTTGAGCAGCTTTCCGGCCATGAGGGGTAGTTTCCCACCTCTCTCGGCCAGTCCGGAGATCTCACTGAGCCATCCAATCGGTAGTAGCGACGGGCGGTGTGTACAAAGGGCAGGGACGTAATCAACGCAAGCTGATGACTTGCGCTTACTAGGGATTCCTCGTTGAAGAGCAATAATTGCAATGCTCTATCCCCAGCACGACACAGTTTAACAAGATTACCCGAACATCTCTGTCAAGGAAGAACTCGCTGGCTGTGTCAGTGTAACGCGCGTGCGGCCCAGAACATCTAAGGGCATCACAGACCTGTTATTGCCTCAAACTTCCATCGGCTTGAGCCGATAGTCCCTCTAAGAAGCCAGCGTACTGCCAAAGCAATACGGGCTATTTAGCAGGTTAAGGTCTCGTTCGTTATCGCAATTAAGCAGACAAATCACTCCACCAACTAAGAACGGCCATGCACCACCACCCACAGAATCAAGAAAGAGCTCTCAATCTGTCAATCCTCACTGTGTCTGGACCTGGTGAGTTTCCCCGTGTTGAGTCAAATTAAGCCGCAGGCTCCACCCCTGGTGGTGCCCTTCCGTCAATTTCTTTAAGTTTCAGCCTTGCGACCATACTCCCCCTGGAGCCCAAGCACTTTGATTTCTCGAAAGGTGCCGAACGAGTCAAAAAATAACATCGTCCGATCCCTAGTCGGCATAGTTTATGGTTAAGACTACGACGGTATCTGATCGTCTTCGATCCCCTAACTTTCGTTCCTTATCAATGAAAACATCCTTGGCAAATGCTTTCGCAGTAGTTAGTCTTCAGATCCAAGAATTTCACCTCTGACAGCTGAATACTGATGCCCCCGACTGTCCCTATTAATCATTACGGCGGTCCTAGAAACCAACAAAATAGAACCACACGTCCTATTCTATTATTCCATGCTGTACTATTCGAGCATAGGCCTGCCTGGAGCACTCTAATTTTTTCAAAGTAAAAGTCCTGTTTCCCCGACACACCCAGTGAAGGCATGCGGTTCCACAGAGGGAAAGACCCGGCCGGACCAGTGCACCCGGTGAGGGGGACCGGCCAGCCAGGCCCAAGGTTCAACTACGAGCTTTTTAACCACAACAACTTTAATATACGCTATTGGAGCTGGAATTACCGCGGCTGCTGGCACCAGACTTGCCCTCCAATTGTTCCTCGTTAAGGGATTTAATTGTACTCATTCCGATTACAAGACCCATAAGAGCCCTGTATCAGTATTTATTGTCACTACCTCCCCGTGTCGGGATTGGGTAATTGCGCGCCTGCTGCCTTCCTTAAAAGTGGTAGCCATTTCTCAGGCTCCCTCTCCGGGGTCGAGCCCTAACCCTCCGTTACCCGTTGTAACCATGCGAAGACAAGACCTTCGCATCGAAAGTTGATAGGGAAGAAATTTGAATGAACCATCGCCGGCGCAAGGCCATGCGATTCGAGAAGTTATTATGAATCACCAGAAAGCCCGAAGGCATTGGTTTTTAATCTAATAAATACATCCCTTCCGAAGTCGGGATTTTAGCATGTATTAGCTCTAGAATTACCACGGTTATCCAAGTAGTAAGGTGCTATCAAATAAACGATAACTTATATAATGAGCCATTCGCAGTTTCGCTGTATAATTGCTTATACTTAGACATGCATGGCTTAATCTTTGAGACAAGCATATGACTACTGGCAGAATCACCAGATAACTATCGTAAGCCGGGGTTGGCCACCAATACTACAAGTGTAGTACTGGAGAAGTTTAGTTATCGGAAGGTGCCCATGAAGGCACGTTAGTAATGTACAGTTCATAGGCATAGGCCCAGTACTGCGATACTAACAATCTGATTTCCCCCCTCTAAATTCCCCAGAGCGCCATACAACTACACATTCATACACAAGTGTACAAAGTGTAATCGGATGTGCCCCGAGAGGAGAGCAGGATCGCAATAACATCCATTACAAGAACATCAGTATCACGCCGCTGTCTCCGGAAGTTTTGTAGTAATTATAGCCAGAAGCCAAATCTCTACAGAATCCAGCAGACAAAGCCAATGGACGAATCCATGACTTTTGCTGACAACCAAGAAGCAAGTGAGAAGCCGGAGCATCCACTTCTTCGAGGATCGATATAACACAATGCACTGACCCAGCCGGAGTTCAAGTATGATCTCAACGCCAACAAGTAAGGCACATTATGTATATCTAGCAAATGCGGGGATAGGTAGAGAGACCAAGAGCAAGTGACTTTGACGTCATGACAAGGACTTTGGCAATGATTCAATGTTAGATAAGTGGCTGATCGAGTCACAAATACAACCAGTTGATTATAGTTGGTAGTACCAACATCCTATTCGGCGTGTACTACTTCCCATAAACAGCTTTTTGTAGAGACCCATAAAAGCCACTCCACAGTATCAAAACTAAGGTGTCGTCAATGACGTC
>NW_027396524.1:27500-30000 GCF_048999995.1 Berkeleyomyces rouxiae | reverse complement strand
CCGCTTCGCTCGCCGTTACTAGGGCAATCCCTGTTGGTTTCTTTTCCTCCGCTTATTGATATGCTTAAGTTCAGCGGGTATTCCTACCTGATCCGAGGTCAACCTTTCAAAAGTTGAGGGTTTTTCGGCATGTTATATAAAAGTTTTCAAAGTGTAAAGCTAAGCATTTACTACACAGGGAAGCTGTATATACAACAGCCGATGCATTTCGGCGGCCGCGACTAAACGCGGGTCCTCCAACACCAAGCAGAGCTGAGTGGTGAAATGACGCTCGGACAGGCATGCCTGCAGAATACTGCCAGGCGCAATGTGCGTTCAAAGATTCGATGATTCACTGAATTCTGCAATTCACATTACTTATCGCATTTCGCTGCGTTCTTCATCGATGCTAGAGCCAAGAGATCCGTTGTTGAAAGTTTTAACTTATTTAGTTAATGCCACTCAGCAATGAATAATTCTATAGAAATATAAAGAGTTTATAAATGCTACCGCAGAAGCCCCGAGAGGCACCTGCCAAAGCAGCTAGAAAAGGTACGTTCACATATGGTTTAAGAGTTAAAAACTCGATAATGACCTCCGCTGGTTCACCAACGGAGACCTTGTTACGACTTTTACTTCCTCTAGATGACCGAGTTTGAGCAGCTTTCCGGCCATGAGGGTAGTTCCACCTCTCTCGGCCAGTCCGGAGATCTCACTGAGCCATCCAATCGGTAGTAGCGACGGGCGGTGTGTACAAAGGGCAGGGCGTAATCAACGCAAGCTGATGACTTGCGCTTACTAGGGATTCCTCGTTGAAGAGCAATAATTGCAATGCTCTATCCCCAGCACGACACAGTTTAACAAGATTACCCGAACATCTCTGTCAAGGAGAACTCGCTGGCTGTGTCAGTGTAACGCGCGTGCGGCCCAGAACATCTAAGGGCATCACAGACCTGTTATTGCCTCAAACTTCCATCGGCTGAGCCGATAGTCCCTCTAAGAAGCCAGCGTACTGCCAAAGCAATACGGGCTATTTAGCAGGGTTAAGGTCTCGTTCGTTATCGCAATTAAGCAGACAAATCACTCCACCAACTAAGAACGGCCATGCACCACCACCCACAGAATCAAGAAAGAGCTCTCAATCTGTCAATCCTCACTGTGTCTGGACCTGGTGAGTTTCCCGTGTTGAGTCAAAATTAAGCCGCAGGCTCCACCCCTGGTGGTGCCCTTCCGTCAATTTCTTAAGTTTCAGCCTTGCGACCATACTCCCCCTGGAGCCCAAGCACTTTGGATTTCTCGAAAGGTGCCGAACGAGTCAAAAAATAACATCGTCCGATCCCTAGTCGGCATAGTTTATGGTTAAGACTACGACGGTATCTGATCGTCTTCGATCCCCTAACTTTCGTTCCTTATCAATGAAAACATCCTTGGCAAATGCTTTCGCAGTAGTTAGTCTTCAGCAGATCCAAGAATTTCACCTCTGACAGCTGAATACTGATGCCCCCGACTGTCCCTATTAATCATTACGGCGGTCCTAGAAACCAACAAAATAGAACCACACGTCCTATTCTATTATTCCATGCTGTACTATTCGAGCATAGGCCTGCCTGGAGCACTCTAATTTTTTCAAAGTAAAAGTCCTGTTTCCCCGACACACCCAGTGAAGGGCATGCGGTTCCACAGAGGGAAAGACCCGGCCGGAACCAGTGCACCCGGTGAGGGGGACCGGCCAGCCAGGCCCAAGGTTCAACTACGAGCTTTTTAACCACAACAACTTTAATATACGCTATTGGAGCTGGAATTACCGCGGCTGCTGGCACCAGACTTGCCCTCCAATTGTTCCTCGTTAGGGATTTAAATTGTACTCATTCCGATTACAAGACCCATAAGAGCCCTGTATCAGTATTTATTGTCACTACCTCCCGTGTCGGGATTGGGTAATTTGCGCGCCTGCTGCCTTCCTTAAAAGTGGTAGCCATTTCTCAGGCTCCTCTCCGGGTCGAGCCCTAACCCTCCTTACCCGTTATAACCATGCGAAGACAAGACCTTCGCATCGAAAGTTGATAGGGAAGAAATTTGAATGAACCATCGCCGGCGCAAGGCCATGCGATTCGAGAAGTTATTATGAATCACCAGAAAGCCCGAAGGCATTGGTTTTTAATCTAATAAATACATCCCTTCCGAAGTCGGGATTTTAGCATGTATTAGCTCTAGAATTACCACGGTTATCCAAGTAGTAAGGTGCTATCAAATAAACGATAACTTATATAATGAGCCATTCGCAGTTTCGCTGTATAATTGCTTATACTTAGACATGCATGGCTTAATCTTTGAGACAAGCATATGACTACTGGCAGAATCAACCAGATAACTATCGTAAGCCGGGGTTGGCCACCAATACTACAAGTGTAGTACTGGAGAAGTTTAGTTATCGGAAGGTGCCCATGAAGGCACGTTAGTAATGTACAGTTCATAGGCATAGGCCCAGTACTGCGATACTAACAATCTGATTTCCCCCTCT
>NW_027396524.1:20000-22500 GCF_048999995.1 Berkeleyomyces rouxiae | reverse complement strand
GGGGTTTTACACCCAAACACTCGCACATAAGGTTGACTCCTTGGTCCGTGTTTCAAGACGGGTCGCTGATGACCATTACGCCAGCATCCTTGCCGAAGCGCGGTCCTCAGTCTGCCGAAAGGTATTATGCAAAGGGCTATAACACTCCCGAAAGAGCCACATTCCCTAAGCCTTTCTCCCTGACAACAAACTGATGCTGGCCTGTACTAACAGAGTAAATCAGTCCGAAAACTAACAAAACTGAAAGAAACAAGTCTGGTCATAGGCGCTTCCCTTTCAACAATTTCACGTGCTGTTTAACTCTCTTTTCAAAGTGCTTTTCATCTTTCGATCACTCTACTTGTGCGCTATCGGTCTCTAGCCTATATTTAGCTTTAGAAGAGATATACCTCCCACTCCCATTTAGAGCAGCATTCCCAAACTACTCGACTCGTCGAAGGAGCTATACAAAGGTTTGGTATCCAACCGTACGGGGCTCTCACCCTCTCTGGCGTCCCGTTCCAGGGAACTCGGAAGGCACCTCACCAAAAGCATCCTCTACAAATTACAACTCGGACTACAAAATAGCCAGATTTCAAATTTGAGCTGTTGCCGCTTCGCTCGCCGTTACTAGGGCAATCCCTGTTGGTTTCTTTTCCTCCGCTTATTGATATGCTTAAGTTCAGCGGGTATTCCTACCTGATCCGAGGTCAACCTTTCAAAAGTTGAGGGTTTTTCGGCATGTTATATAAAAGTTTCAAAGTGTAAAGCTAAGCATTTACTACACAGGGAAGCTGTATATACAACAGCCGATGCATTTCGGCGGCCCGCGACTAAACGCGGGTCCTCCAACACCAAGCAGAGCTTGAGTGGTGAAATGACGCTCGGACAGGCATGCCTGGCAGAATACTGCCAGGCGCAATGTGCGTTCAAAGATTCGATGATTCACTGAATTCTGCAATTCACATTACTTATCGCATTTCGCTGCGTTCTTCATCGATGCTAGAGCCAAGAGATCCGTTGTTGAAAGTTTTAACTTATTTAGTTAATGCCACTCAGCAATGAATAATTCTATAGAAATATAAAGAGTTTATAAATGCTACCGGCAGAAGCCCCGAGAGGCACCTGCCAAAGCAGCTAGAAAAGGTACGTTCACATATGGTTTAAGAGTTAAAAACTCGATAATGATCCCTCCGCTGGTTCACCAACGGAGACCTTGTTACGACTTTTACTTCCTCTAGATGACCGAGTTTGAGCAGCTTTCCGGCCATGAGGGGTAGTTTCCCACCTCTCTCGGCCAGTCCGGAGATCTCACTGAGCCATCCAATCGGTAGTAGCGACGGGCGGTGTGTACAAAGGGCAGGGACGTAATCAACGCAAGCTGATGACTTGCGCTTACTAGGGATTCCTCGTTGAAGAGCAATAATTGCAATGCTCTATCCCCAGCACGACACAGTTTAACAAGATTACCCGAACATCTCTGTCAAGGAAGAACTCGCTGGCTGTGTCAGTGTAACGCGCGTGCGGCCCAGAACATCTAAGGGCATCACAGACCTGTTATTGCCTCAAACTTCCATCGGCTTGAGCCGATAGTCCCTCTAAGAAGCCAGCGTACTGCCAAAGCAATACGGGCTATTTAGCAGGTTAAGGTCTCGTTCGTTATCGCAATTAAGCAGACAAATCACTCCACCAACTAAGAACGGCCATGCACCACCACCCACAGAATCAAGAAAGAGCTCTCAATCTGTCAATCCTCACTGTGTCTGGACCTGGTGAGTTTCCCCGTGTTGAGTCAAATTAAGCCGCAGGCTCCACCCCTGGTGGTGCCCTTCCGTCAATTTCTTTAAGTTTCAGCCTTGCGACCATACTCCCCCTGGAGCCCAAGCACTTTGATTTCTCGAAAGGTGCCGAACGAGTCAAAAAATAACATCGTCCGATCCCTAGTCGGCATAGTTTATGGTTAAGACTACGACGGTATCTGATCGTCTTCGATCCCCTAACTTTCGTTCCTTATCAATGAAAACATCCTTGGCAAATGCTTTCGCAGTAGTTAGTCTTCAGCAGATCCAAGAATTTCACCTCTGACAGCTGAATACTGATGCCCCCGACTGTCCCTATTAATCATTACGGCGGTCCTAGAAACCAACAAAATAGAACCACACGTCCTATTCTATTATTCCATGCTGTACTATTCGAGCATAGGCCTGCCTGGAGCACTCTAATTTTTTCAAAGTAAAAGTCCTGTTTCCCCGACACACCCAGTGAAGGGCATGCGGTTCCACAGAGGGAAAGACCCGGCCGGACCAGTGCACCCGGTGAGGGGGACCGGCCAGCCAGGCCCAAGGTTCAACTACGAGCTTTTTAACCACAACAACTTTAATATACGCTATTGGAGCTGGAATTACCGCGGCTGCTGGCACCAGACTTGCCCTCCAATTGTTCCTCGTTAAGGGATTTAAATTGTACTCATTCCGATTACAAGACCCATAAGAGCCCTGTATCAGTATTTATTGTCACTACC
>NW_027396524.1:10000-12500 GCF_048999995.1 Berkeleyomyces rouxiae | reverse complement strand
GGTGCCGAACGAGTCAAAAAATAACATCGTCCGATCCCTAGTCGGCATAGTTTATGGTTAAGACTACGACGGTATCTGATCGTCTTCGATCCCCTAACTTTCGTTCCTTATCAATGAAAACATCCTTGGCAAATGCTTTCGCAGTAGTTAGTCTTCAGCAGATCCAAGAATTTCACCTCTGACAGCTGAATACTGATGCCCCCGACTGTCCCTATTAATCATTACGGCGGTCCTAGAAACCAACAAAATAGAACCACACGTCCTATTCTATTATTCCATGCTGTACTATTCGAGCATAGGCCTGCCTGGAGCACTCTAATTTTTTCAAAGTAAAAGTCCTGTTTCCCCGACACACCCAGTGAAGGGCATGCGGTTCCACAGAGGGAAAGACCCGGCCGGACCAGTGCACCCGGTGAGGGGGACCGGCCAGCCAGGCCCAAGGTTCAACTACGAGCTTTTTAACCACAACAACTTTAATATACGCTATTGGAGCTGGAATTACCGCGGCTGCTGGCACCAGACTTGCCCTCCAATTGTTCCTCGTTAAGGGATTTAAATTGTACTCATTCCGATTACAAGACCCATAAGAGCCCTGTATCAGTATTTATTGTCACTACCTCCCCGTGTCGGGATTGGGTAATTTGCGCGCCTGCTGCCTTCCTTAAAAGTGGTAGCCATTTCTCAGGCTCCCTCTCCGGGGTCGAGCCCTAACCCTCCGTTACCCGTTGTAACCATGCGAAGACAAGACCTTCGCATCGAAAGTTGATAGGGAAGAAATTTGAATGAACCATCGCCGGCGCAAGGCCATGCGATTCGAGAAGTTATTATGAATCACCAGAAAGCCCGAAGGCATTGGTTTTTAATCTAATAAATACATCCCTTCCGAAGTCGGGATTTTTAGCATGTATTAGCTCTAGAATTACCACGGTTATCCAAGTAGTAAGGTGCTATCAAATAAACGATAACTTATATAATGAGCCATTCGCAGTTTCGCTGTATAATTGCTTATACTTAGACATGCATGGCTTAATCTTTGAGACAAGCATATGACTACTGGCAGAATCAACCAGATAACTATCGTAAGCCGGGGTTGGCCACCAATACTACAAGTGTAGTACTGGAGAAGTTTAGTTATCGGAAGGTGCCCATGAAGGCACGTTAGTAATGTACAGTTCATAGGCATAGGCCCAGTACTGCGATACTAACAATCTGATTTCCCCCTCTAAATTCCCCAGAGCGCCATACAACTACACATTCATACACAAGTGTACAAAGTGTAATCGGATGTGCCCCGAGAGGAGAGCAGGATCGCAATACATCCATTACAAGAACATCAGTATCACGCCGCTGTCTCCGGAAGTTTTGTAGTAATTATAGCCAGAAGCCAAATCATCTACAGAATCCAGCAGACAAAGCCAATGGACGAATCCATGACTTTTGCTGACAACCAAGAAGCAAGTGAGAAGCCGGAGCATCCACTTCTTCGAGGATCGATATAACACAATGCACTGACCCAGCCGGAGTTCAAGTATGATCTCAACGCCAACAAGTAAGGCACATTATGTATATCTAGCAAATGCGGGGATAGGTAGAGAGACCAAGAGCAAGTGACTTTGACGTCATGACAAGGACTTTGGCAATGATTCAATGTTAGATAAGTGGCTGATCGAGTCACAAATACAACCAGTTGATTATAGTTGGTAGTACCAACATCCTATTCGGCGTGTACTACTTCCCATAAACAGCTTTTTGTAGAGACCCATAAAAGCCACTCCACAGTATCAAAACTAAGGTGTCGTCAATGACGTCGAAGAGAAAAGGAAAGGAGACTCGGGAAAGGCAGTAACTAATTAAAATATAATTTTAGCAGTCACATTCTTTCTTTCATCCCATCTGCTCGTTCCTTCCTTTCTTGGAAGTGCGTCAAAATGGCTTTGGCTTTGAGTCCCCTGCCAGTGGATCCACGCCATACTTTTTTGTCCAAAATGACGCTTTACTATGGGTTCCGAATAGAAATCAACTCGCGAGCATTAAAACTGCGATTGTAGTCCAAAACCTTCTCGAGTCCAACTTCATCTGTACATCAGACGATACTCGACGTTCTACTCAATCCCATGATGTAATTACCTTTTTTTGAAAACAGTAGTTGGTAGGCGTGATCGGGTTTAATAGGCAACTACCCAAAACTTCAGATGGATAGTTTGCTGATTATGTAAGCAGGCAATTACCATATTTGGACAATATATGAGTGGGTCCTTTCCAAAAAAAAAACTACAATGTTATGGCTAAACATGTCAGGGTTTCTTGAACCGTTTAACCCTTGCACCTGAATTACTTGGTGTCTACTGCCACCTTGGTTATCCATTATACAGACAAAAATACGACAAAAAGTAAATTCCGACTCAACATCAATTCAAAAGTAACGCGATTTTTGCGCGTTGACCTTTCATTTTCCATTTTCATGGGTTGGGAGGCGCTTAAAGGCAGCACCACGCAGTGT
>NW_027396524.1:2500-5000 GCF_048999995.1 Berkeleyomyces rouxiae | reverse complement strand
CCCACCTCTCTCGGCCAGTCCGGAGATCTCACTGAGCCATCCAATCGGTAGTAGCGACGGGCGGTGTGTACAAAGGGCAGGGACGTAATCAACGCAAGCTGATGACTTGCGCTTACTAGGGATTCCTCGTTGAAGAGCAATAATTGCAATGCTCTATCCCCAGCACGACACAGTTTAACAAGATTACCCGAACATCTCTGTCAAGGAAGAACTCGCTGGCTGTGTCAGTGTAACGCGCGTGCGGCCCAGAACATCTAAGGGCATCACAGACCTGTTATTGCCTCAAACTTCCATCGGCTTGAGCCGATAGTCCCTCTAAGAAGCCAGCGTACTGCCAAAGCAATACGGGCTATTTAGCAGGTTAAGGTCTCGTTCGTTATCGCAATTAAGCAGACAAATCACTCCACCAACTAAGAACGGCCATGCACCACCACCCACAGAATCAAGAAAGAGCTCTCAATCTGTCAATCCTCACTGTGTCTGGACCTGGTGAGTTTCCCCGTGTTGAGTCAAATTAAGCCGCAGGCTCCACCCCTGGTGGTGCCCTTCCGTCAATTTCTTTAAGTTTCAGCCTTGCGACCATACTCCCCCTGGAGCCCAAGCACTTTGATTTCTCGAAAGGTGCCGAACGAGTCAAAAAATAACATCGTCCGATCCCTAGTCGGCATAGTTTATGGTTAAGACTACGACGGTATCTGATCGTCTTCGATCCCCTAACTTTCGTTCCTTATCAATGAAAACATCCTTGGCAAATGCTTTCGCAGTAGTTAGTCTTCAGCAGATCCAAGAATTTCACCTCTGACAGCTGAATACTGATGCCCCCGACTGTCCCTATTAATCATTACGGCGGTCCTAGAAACCAACAAAATAGAACCACACGTCCTATTCTATTATTCCATGCTGTACTATTCGAGCATAGGCCTGCCTGGAGCACTCTAATTTTTTCAAAGTAAAAGTCCTGTTTCCCCGACACACCCAGTGAAGGGCATGCGGTTCCACAGAGGGAAAGACCCGGCCGGACCAGTGCACCCGGTGAGGGGGACCGGCCAGCCAGGCCCAAGGTTCAACTACGAGCTTTTTAACCACAACAACTTTAATATACGCTATTGGAGCTGGAATTACCGCGGCTGCTGGCACCAGACTTGCCCTCCAATTGTTCCTCGTTAAGGGATTTAAATTGTACTCATTCCGATTACAAGACCCATAAGAGCCCTGTATCAGTATTTATTGTCACTACCTCCCCGTGTCGGGATTGGGTAATGTTGCGCGCCTGCTGCCTTCCTTAAAAGTGGTAGCCATTTCTCAGGCTCCCTCTCCGGGGTCGAGCCCTAACCCTCCGTTACCCGTTGTAACCATGCGAAGACAAGACCTTCGCATCGAAAGTTGATAGGGAAGAAATTTGAATGAACCATCGCCGGCGCAAGGCCATGCGATTCGAGAAGTTATTATGAATCACCAGAAAGCCCGAAGGCATTGGTTTTTAATCTAATAAATACATCCCTTCCGAAGTCGGGATTTTTAGCATGTATTAGCTCTAGAATTACCACGGTTATCCAAGTAGTAAGGTGCTATCAAATAAACGATAACTTATATAATGAGCCATTCGCAGTTTCGCTGTATAATTGCTTATACTTAGACATGCATGGCTTAATCTTTGAGACAAGCATATGACTACTGGCAGAATCAACCAGATAACTATCGTAAGCCGGGGTTGGCCACCAATACTACAAGTGTAGTACTGGAGAAGTTTAGTTATCGGAAGGTGCCCATGAAGGCACGTTAGTAATGTACAGTTCATAGGCATAGGCCCAGTACTGCGATACTAACAATCTGATTTCCCCCTCTAAATTCCCCAGAGCGCCATACAACTACACATTCATACACAAGTGTACAAAGTGTAATCGGATGTGCCCCGAGAGGAGAGCAGGATCGCAATACATCCATTACAAGAACATCAGTATCACGCCGCTGTCTCCGGAAGTTTTGTAGTAATTATAGCCAGAAGCCAAATCATCTACAGAATCCAGCAGACAAAGCCAATGGACGAATCCATGACTTTTGCTGACAACCAAGAAGCAAGTGAGAAGCCGGAGCATCCACTTCTTCGAGGATCGATATAACACAATGCACTGACCCAGCCGGAGTTCAAGTATGATCTCAACGCCAACAAGTAAGGCACATTATGTATATCTAGCAAATGCGGGGATAGGTAGAGAGACCAAGAGCAAGTGACTTTGACGTCATGACAAGGACTTTGGCAATGATTCAATGTTAGATAAGTGGCTGATCGAGTCACAAATACAACCAGTTGATTATAGTTGGTAGTACCAACATCCTATTCGGCGTGTACTACTTCCCATAAACAGCTTTTTGTAGAGACCCATAAAAGCCACTCCACAGTATCAAAACTAAGGTGTCGTCAATGACGTCGAAGAGAAAAGGAAAGGAGACTCGGGAAAGGCAGTAACTAATTAAAATATAATTTTAGCAGTCACATTCT
>NW_027396523.1:32500-35803 GCF_048999995.1 Berkeleyomyces rouxiae | reverse complement strand
TTGATCCGAGGTCAACCTTTCAAAAGTTGAGGGTTTTTCGGCATGTTATATAAAAGTTTCAAAGTGTAAAGCTAAGCATTTACTACACAGGGAAGCTGTATATACAACAGCCGATGCATTTCGGCGGCCCGCGACTAAACGCGGGTCCTCCAACACCAAGCAGAGCTTGAGTGGTGAAATGACGCTCGGACAGGCATGCCTGGCAGAATACTGCCAGGCGCAATGTGCGTTCAAAGATTCGATGATTCACTGAATTCTGCAATTCACATTACTTATCGCATTTCGCTGCGTTCTTCATCGATGCTAGAGCCAAGAGATCCGTTGTTGAAAGTTTTAACTTATTTAGTTAATGCCACTCAGCAATGAATAATTCTATAGAAATATAAAGAGTTTATAAATGCTACCGGCAGAAGCCCCGAGAGGCACCTGCCAAAGCAGCTAGAAAAGGTACGTTCACATATGGTTTAAGAGTTAAAAACTCGATAATGATCCCTCCGCTGGTTCACCAACGGAGACCTTGTTACGACTTTTACTTCCTCTAGATGACCGAGTTTGAGCAGCTTTCCGGCCATGAGGGGTAGTTTCCCACCTCTCTCGGCCAGTCCGGAGATCTCACTGAGCCATCCAATCGGTAGTAGCGACGGGCGGTGTGTACAAAGGCAGGGACGTAATCAACGCAAGCTGATGACTTGCGCTTACTAGGGATTCCTCGTTGAAGAGCAATAATTGCAATGCTCTATCCCCAGCACCGACACAGTTTAACAAGATTACCCGAACATCTCTGTCAAGGAAGAACTCGCTGGCTGTGTCAGTGTAACGCGCGTGCGGCCCAGAACATCTAAGGGCATCACAGACCTGTTATTGCCTCAAAACTTCCATCGGCTTGAGCCGATAGTCCCTCTAAGAAGCCAGCGTACTGCCAAAGCAATACGGGCTATTTAGCAGGTTAAGGTCTCGTTCGTTATCGCAATTAAGCAGACAAATCACTCCACCAACTAAGAACGGCCATGCACCACCACCCACAGAATCAAGAAAGAGCTCTCAATCTGTCAATCCTCACTGTGTCTGGACCTGGTGAGTTTCCCCGTGTTGAGTCAAATTAAGCCGCAGGCTCCACCCCTGGTGGTGCCCTTCCGTCAATTTCTTTAAGTTTCAGCCTTGCGACCATACTCCCCCTGGAGCCCAAGCACTTTGATTTCTCGAAAGGTGCCGAACGAGTCAAAAAATAACATCGTCCGATCCCTAGTCGGCATAGTTTATGGTTAAGACTACGACGGTATCTGATCGTCTTCGATCCCCTAACTTTCGTTCCTTATCAATGAAAACATCCTTGGCAAATGCTTTCGCAGTAGTTAGTCTTCAGCAGATCCAAGAATTTCACCTCTGACAGCTGAATACTGATGCCCCCGACTGTCCCTATTAATCATTACGGCGGTCCTAGAAACCAACAAAATAGAACCACACGTCCTATTCTATTATTCCATGCTGTACTATTCGAGCATAGGCCTGCCTGGAGCACTCTAATTTTTTCAAAGTAAAAGTCCTGTTTCCCCGACACACCCAGTGAAGGGCATGCGGTTCCACAGAGGGAAAGACCCGGCCGGACCAGTGCACCCGGTGAGGGGGACCGGCCAGCCAGGCCCAAGGTTCAACTACGAGCTTTTTAACCACAACAACTTTAATATACGCTATTGGAGCTGGAATTACCGCGGCTGCTGGCACCAGACTTGCCCTCCAATTGTTCCTCGTTAAGGGATTTAAATTGTACTCATTCCGATTACAAGACCCATAAGAGCCCTGTATCAGTATTTATTGTCACTACCTCCCCGTGTCGGGATTGGGTAATTTGCGCGCCTGCTGCCTTCCTTAAAAGTGGTAGCCATTTCTCAGGCTCCCTCTCCGGGGTCGAGCCCTAACCCTCCGTTACCCGTTGTAACCATGCGAAGACAAGACCTTCGCATCGAAAGTTGATAGGGAAGAAATTTGAATGAACCATCGCCGGCGCAAGGCCATGCGATTCGAGAAGTTATTATGAATCACCAGAAAGCCCGAAGGCATTGGTTTTTAATCTAATAAATACATCCCTTCCGAAGTCGGGATTTTTAGCATGTATTAGCTCTAGAATTACCACGGTTATCCAAGTAGTAAGGTGCTATCAAATAAACGATAACTTATATAATGAGCCATTCGCAGTTTCGCTGTATAATTGCTTATACTTAGACATGCATGGCTTAATCTTTGAGACAAGCATATGACTACTGGCAGAATCAACCAGATAACTATCGTAAGCCGGGGTTGGCCACCAATACTACAAGTGTAGTACTGGAGAAGTTTAGTTATCGGAAGGTGCCCATGAAGGCACGTTAGTAATGTACAGTTCATAGGCATAGGCCCAGTACTGCGATACTAACAATCTGATTTCCCCCTCTAAATTCCCCAGAGCGCCATACAACTACACATTCATACACAAGTGTACAAAGTGTAATCGGATGTGCCCCGAGAGGAGAGCAGGATCGCAATACATCCATTACAAGAACATCAGTATCACGCCGCTGTCTCCGGAAGTTTTGTAGTAATTATAGCCAGAAGCCAAATCATCTACAGAATCCAGCAGACAAAGCCAATGGACGAATCCATGACTTTTGCTGACAACCAAGAAGCAAGTGAGAAGCCGGAGCATCCACTTCTTCGAGGATCGATATAACACAATGCACTGACCCAGCCGGAGTTCAAGTATGATCTCAACGCCAACAAGTAAGGCACATTATGTATATCTAGCAAATGCGGGGATAGGTAGAGAGACCAAGAGCAAGTGACTTTGACGTCATGACAAGGACTTTGGCAATGATTCAATGTTAGATAAGTGGCTGATCGAGTCACAAATACAACCAGTTGATTATAGTTGGTAGTACCAACATCCTATTCGGCGTGTACTACTTCCCATAAACAGCTTTTTGTAGAGACCCATAAAAGCCACTCCACAGTATCAAAACTAAGGTGTCGTCAATGACGTCGAAGAGAAAAGGAAAGGAGACTCGGGAAAGGCAGTAACTAATTAAAATATAATTTTAGCAGTCACATTCTTTCTTTCATCCCATCTGCTCGTTCCTTCCTTTCTTGGAAGTGCGTCAAAATGGCTTTGGCTTTGAGTCCCCTGCCAGTGGATCCACGCCATACTTTTTTGTCCAAAATGACGCTTTACTATGGGTTCCGAATAGAAATCAACTCGCGAGCATTAAAACTGCGATTGTAGTCCAAAACCTTCTCGAGTCCAACTTCATCTGTACATCAGACGATACTCGA
>NW_027396523.1:25000-27500 GCF_048999995.1 Berkeleyomyces rouxiae | reverse complement strand
CGCTCGGACAGGCATGCCTGGCAGAATACTGCCAGGCGCAATGTGCGTTCAAAGATTCGATGATTCACTGAATTCTGCAATTCACATTACTTATCGCATTTCGCTGCGTTCTTCATCGATGCTAGAGCCAAGAGATCCGTTGTTGAAAGTTTTAACTTATTTAGTTAATGCCACTCAGCAATGAATAATTCTATAGAAATATAAAGAGTTTATAAATGCTACCGGCAGAAGCCCCGAGAGGCACCTGCCAAAGCAGCTAGAAAAGGTACGTTCACATATGGTTTAAGAGTTAAAAACTCGATAATGATCCCTCCGCTGGTTCACCAACGGAGACCTTGTTACGACTTTTACTTCCTCTAGATGACCGAGTTTGAGCAGCTTTCCGGCCATGAGGGGTAGTTTCCCACCTCTCTCGGCCAGTCCGGAGATCTCACTGAGCCATCCAATCGGTAGTAGCGACGGGCGGTGTGTACAAAGGGCAGGGACGTAATCAACGCAAGCTGATGACTTGCGCTTACTAGGGATTCCTCGTTGAAGAGCAATAATTGCAATGCTCTATCCCCAGCACGACACAGTTTAACAAGATTACCCGAACATCTCTGTCAAGGAAGAACTCGCTGGCTGTGTCAGTGTAACGCGCGTGCGGCCCAGAACATCTAAGGGCATCACAGACCTGTTATTGCCTCAAACTTCCATCGGCTTGAGCCGATAGTCCCTCTAAGAAGCCAGCGTACTGCCAAAGCAATACGGGCTATTTAGCAGGTTAAGGTCTCGTTCGTTATCGCAATTAAGCAGACAAATCACTCCACCAACTAAGAACGGCCATGCACCACCACCCACAGAATCAAGAAAGAGCTCTCAATCTGTCAATCCTCACTGTGTCTGGACCTGGTGAGTTTCCCCGTGTTGAGTCAAATTAAGCCGCAGGCTCCACCCCTGGTGGTGCCCTTCCGTCAATTTCTTTAAGTTTCAGCCTTGCGACCATACTCCCCCTGGAGCCCAAGCACTTTGATTTCTCGAAAGGTGCCGAACGAGTCAAAAAATAACATCGTCCGATCCCTAGTCGGCATAGTTTATGGTTAAGACTACGACGGTATCTGATCGTCTTCGATCCCCTAACTTTCGTTCCTTATCAATGAAAACATCCTTGGCAAATGCTTTCGCAGTAGTTAGTCTTCAGCAGATCCAAGAATTTCACCTCTGACAGCTGAATACTGATGCCCCCGACTGTCCCTATTAATCATTACGGCGGTCCTAGAAACCAACAAAATAGAACCACACGTCCTATTCTATTATTCCATGCTGTACTATTCGAGCATAGGCCTGCCTGGAGCACTCTAATTTTTTCAAAGTAAAAGTCCTGTTTCCCCGACACACCCAGTGAAGGGCATGCGGTTCCACAGAGGGAAAGACCCGGCCGGACCAGTGCACCCGGTGAGGGGGACCGGCCAGCCAGGCCCAAGGTTCAACTACGAGCTTTTTAACCACAACAACTTTAATATACGCTATTGGAGCTGGAATTACCGCGGCTGCTGGCACCAGACTTGCCCTCCAATTGTTCCTCGTTAAGGGATTTAAATTGTACTCATTCCGATTACAAGACCCATAAGAGCCCTGTATCAGTATTTATTGTCACTACCTCCCCGTGTCGGGATTGGGTAATTTGCGCGCCTGCTGCCTTCCTTAAAAGTGGTAGCCATTTCTCAGGCTCCCTCTCCGGGGTCGAGCCCTAACCCTCCGTTACCCGTTGTAACCATGCGAAGACAAGACCTTCGCATCGAAAGTTGATAGGGAAGAAATTTGAATGAACCATCGCCGGCGCAAGGCCATGCGATTCGAGAAGTTATTATGAATCACCAGAAAGCCCGAAGGCATTGGTTTTTAATCTAATAAATACATCCCTTCCGAAGTCGGGATTTTTAGCATGTATTAGCTCTAGAATTACCACGGTTATCCAAGTAGTAAGGTGCTATCAAATAAACGATAACTTATATAATGAGCCATTCGCAGTTTCGCTGTATAATTGCTTATACTTAGACATGCATGGCTTAATCTTTGAGACAAGCATATGACTACTGGCAGAATCAACCAGATAACTATCGTAAGCCGGGGTTGGCCACCAATACTACAAGTGTAGTACTGGAGAAGTTTAGTTATCGGAAGGTGCCCATGAAGGCACGTTAGTAATGTACAGTTCATAGGCATAGGCCCAGTACTGCGATACTAACAATCTGATTTCCCCCTCTAAATTCCCCAGAGCGCCATACAACTACACATTCATACACAAGTGTACAAAGTGTAATCGGATGTGCCCCGAGAGGAGAGCAGGATCGCAATACATCCATTACAAGAACATCAGTATCACGCCGCTGTCTCCGGAAGTTTTGTAGTAATTATAGCCAGAAGCCAAATCATCTACAGAATCCAGCAGACAAAGCCAATGGACGAATCCATGACTTTTGCTGACAACCAAGAAGCAAGTGAGAAGCCGGAGCATCCA
>NW_027396523.1:17500-20000 GCF_048999995.1 Berkeleyomyces rouxiae | reverse complement strand
CAAAACTGAAAGAAACAAGTCTGGTCATAGGCGCTTCCCTTTCAACAATTTCACGTGCTGTTTAACTCTCTTTTCAAAGTGCTTTTCATCTTTCGATCACTCTACTTGTGCGCTATCGGTCTCTAGCCTATATTTAGCTTTAGAAGAGATATACCTCCCATTTAGAGCAGCATTCCCAAACTACTCGACTCGTCGAAGGAGCTATACAAAGGTTTGGTATCCAACCGTACGGGGCTCTCACCCTCTCTGGCGTCCCGTTCCAGGGAACTCGGAAGGCACCTCACCAAAAGCATCCTCTACAAATTACAACTCGGACTACAAAATAGCCAGATTTCAAATTTGAGCTGTTGCCGCTTCGCTCGCCGTTACTAGGGCAATCCCTGTTGGTTTCTTTTCCTCCGCTTATTGATATGCTTAAGTTCAGCGGGTATTCCTACCTGATCCGAGGTCAACCTTTCAAAAGTTGAGGGTTTTTCGGCATGTTATATAAAAGTTTCAAAGTGTAAAGCTAAGCATTTACTACACAGGGAAGCTGTATATACAACAGCCGATGCATTTCGGCGGCCCGCGACTAAACGCGGGTCCTCCAACACCAAGCAGAGCTTGAGTGGTGAAATGACGCTCGGACAGGCATGCCTGGCAGAATACTGCCAGGCGCAATGTGCGTTCAAAGATTCGATGATTCACTGAATTCTGCAATTCACATTACTTATCGCATTTCGCTGCGTTCTTCATCGATGCTAGAGCCAAGAGATCCGTTGTTGAAAGTTTTAACTTATTTAGTTAATGCCACTCAGCAATGAATAATTCTATAGAAATATAAAGAGTTTATAAATGCTACCGGCAGAAGCCCCGAGAGGCACCTGCCAAAGCAGCTAGAAAAGGTACGTTCACATATGGTTTAAGAGTTAAAAACTCGATAATGATCCCTCCGCTGGTTCACCAACGGAGACCTTGTTACGACTTTTACTTCCTCTAGATGACCGAGTTTGAGCAGCTTTCCGGCCATGAGGGGTAGTTTCCCACCTCTCTCGGCCAGTCCGGAGATCTCACTGAGCCATCCAATCGGTAGTAGCGACGGGCGGTGTGTACAAAGGGCAGGGACGTAATCAACGCAAGCTGATGACTTGCGCTTACTAGGGATTCCTCGTTGAAGAGCAATAATTGCAATGCTCTATCCCCAGCACGACACAGTTTAACAAGATTACCCGAACATCTCTGTCAAGGAAGAACTCGCTGGCTGTGTCAGTGTAACGCGCGTGCGGCCCAGAACATCTAAGGGCATCACAGACCTGTTATTGCCTCAAACTTCCATCGGCTTGAGCCGATAGTCCCTCTAAGAAGCCAGCGTACTGCCAAAGCAATACGGGCTATTTAGCAGGTTAAGGTCTCGTTCGTTATCGCAATTAAGCAGACAAATCACTCCACCAACTAAGAACGGCCATGCACCACCACCCACAGAATCAAGAAAGAGCTCTCAATCTGTCAATCCTCACTGTGTCTGGACCTGGTGAGTTTCCCCGTGTTGAGTCAAATTAAGCCGCAGGCTCCACCCCTGGTGGTGCCCTTCCGTCAATTTCTTTAAGTTTCAGCCTTGCGACCATACTCCCCCTGGAGCCCAAGCACTTTGATTTCTCGAAAGGTGCCGAACGAGTCAAAAAATAACATCGTCCGATCCCTAGTCGGCATAGTTTATGGTTAAGACTACGACGGTATCTGATCGTCTTCGATCCCCTAACTTTCGTTCCTTATCAATGAAAACATCCTTGGCAAATGCTTTCGCAGTAGTTAGTCTTCAGCAGATCCAAGAATTTCACCTCTGACAGCTGAATACTGATGCCCCCGACTGTCCCTATTAATCATTACGGCGGTCCTAGAAACCAACAAAATAGAACCACAGTCCTATTCTATTATTCCATGCTGTACTATTCGAGCATAGGCCTGCCTGGAGCACTCTAATTTTTTCAAAGTAAAAGTCCTGTTTCCCCGACACACCCAGTGAAGGGCATGCGGTTCCACAGAGGGAAAGACCCGGCCGGACCAGTGCACCCGGTGAGGGGGACCGGCCAGCCAGGCCCAAGGTTCAACTACGAGCTTTTTAACCACAACAACTTTAATATACGCTATTGGAGCTGGAATTACCGCGGCTGCTGGCACCAGACTTGCCCTCCAATTGTTCCTCGTTAAGGGATTTAAATTGTACTCATTCCGATTACAAGACCCATAAGAGCCCTGTATCAGTATTTATTGTCACTACCTCCCCGTGTCGGGATTGGGTAATTTGCGCGCCTGCTGCCTTCCTTAAAAGTGGTAGCCATTTCTCAGGCTCCCTCTCCGGGGTCGAGCCCTAACCCTCCGTTACCCGTTGTAACCATGCGAAGACAAGACCTTCGCATCGAAAGTTGATAGGGAAGAAATTTGAATGAACCATCGCCGGCGCAAGGCCATGCGATTCGAGAAGTTATTATGAATCACCAGAAAGCCCGAAGGCATTGGTTTT
>NW_027396523.1:7500-10000 GCF_048999995.1 Berkeleyomyces rouxiae | reverse complement strand
CAACAAAATAGAACCACACGTCCTATTCTATTATTCCATGCTGTACTATTCGAGCATAGGCCTGCCTGGAGCACTCTAATTTTTTCAAAGTAAAAGTCCTGTTTCCCCGACACACCCAGTGAAGGGCATGCGGTTCCACAGAGGGAAAGACCCGGCCGGACCAGTGCACCCGGTGAGGGGGACCGGCCAGCCAGGCCCAAGGTTCAACTACGAGCTTTTTAACCACAACAACTTTAATATACGCTATTGGAGCTGGAATTACCGCGGCTGCTGGCACCAGACTTGCCCTCCAATTGTTCCTCGTTAAGGGATTTAAATTGTACTCATTCCGATTACAAGACCCATAAGAGCCCTGTATCAGTATTTATTGTCACTACCTCCCCGTGTCGGGATTGGGTAATTTGCGCGCCTGCTGCCTTCCTTAAAAGTGGTAGCCATTTCTCAGGCTCCCTCTCCGGGGTCGAGCCCTAACCCTCCGTTACCCGTTGTAACCATGCGAAGACAAGACCTTCGCATCGAAAGTTGATAGGGAAGAAATTTGAATGAACCATCGCCGGCGCAAGGCCATGCGATTCGAGAAGTTATTATGAATCACCAGAAAGCCCGAAGGCATTGGTTTTTAATCTAATAAATACATCCCTTCCGAAGTCGGGATTTTTAGCATGTATTAGCTCTAGAATTACCACGGTTATCCAAGTAGTAAGGTGCTATCAAATAAACGATAACTTATATAATGAGCCATTCGCAGTTTCGCTGTATAATTGCTTATACTTAGACATGCATGGCTTAATCTTTGAGACAAGCATATGACTACTGGCAGAATCAACCAGATAACTATCGTAAGCCGGGGTTGGCCACCAATACTACAAGTGTAGTACTGGAGAAGTTTAGTTATCGGAAGGTGCCCATGAAGGCACGTTAGTAATGTACAGTTCATAGGCATAGGCCCAGTACTGCGATACTAACAATCTGATTTCCCCCTCTAAATTCCCCAGAGCGCCATACAACTACACATTCATACACAAGTGTACAAAGTGTAATCGGATGTGCCCCGAGAGGAGAGCAGGATCGCAATACATCCATTACAAGAACATCAGTATCACGCCGCTGTCTCCGGAAGTTTTGTAGTAATTATAGCCAGAAGCCAAATCATCTACAGAATCCAGCAGACAAAGCCAATGGACGAATCCATGACTTTTGCTGACAACCAAGAAGCAAGTGAGAAGCCGGAGCATCCACTTCTTCGAGGATCGATATAACACAATGCACTGACCCAGCCGGAGTTCAAGTATGATCTCAACGCCAACAAGTAAGGCACATTATGTATATCTAGCAAATGCGGGGATAGGTAGAGAGACCAAGAGCAAGTGACTTTGACGTCATGACAAGGACTTTGGCAATGATTCAATGTTAGATAAGTGGCTGATCGAGTCACAAATACAACCAGTTGATTATAGTTGGTAGTACCAACATCCTATTCGGCGTGTACTACTTCCCATAAACAGCTTTTTGTAGAGACCCATAAAAGCCACTCCACAGTATCAAAACTAAGGTGTCGTCAATGACGTCGAAGAGAAAAGGAAAGGAGACTCGGGAAAGGCAGTAACTAATTAAAATATAATTTTAGCAGTCACATTCTTTCTTTCATCCCATCTGCTCGTTCCTTCCTTTCTTGGAAGTGCGTCAAAATGGCTTTGGCTTTGAGTCCCCTGCCAGTGGATCCACGCCATACTTTTTTGTCCAAAATGACGCTTTACTATGGGTTCCGAATAGAAATCAACTCGCGAGCATTAAAACTGCGATTGTAGTCCAAAACCTTCTCGAGTCCAACTTCATCTGTACATCAGACGATACTCGACGTTCTACTCAATCCCATGATGTAATTACCTTTTTTTGAAAACAGTAGTTGGTAGGCGTGATCGGGTTTAATAGGCAACTACCCAAAACTTCAGATGGATAGTTTGCTGATTATGTAAGCAGGCAATTACCATATTTGGACAATATATGAGTGGGTCCTTTCCAAAAAAAAAACTACAATGTTATGGCTAAACATGTCAGGGTTTCTTGAACCGTTTAACCCTTGCACCTGAATTACTTGGTGTCTACTGCCACCTTGGTTATCCATTATACAGACAAAAATACGACAAAAAGTAAATTCCGACTCAACATCAATTCAAAAGTAACGCGATTTTTGCGCGTTGACCTTTCATTTTCCATTTTCATGGGTTGGGAGGCGCTTAAAGGCAGCACCACGCAGTGTTAAGAGCCCTAATTTTTAACTGTAGCTGCATGTGCTATCTGCTTGGTACAATTATGCCGGTGCTGTTGGCCCGTCATCCAACGCCTGTCCTTTTTTGCCTTCTTCTTCTTGCCTGAGTCTATGCTATTGTTAGTCATCCAAGAGCTCCACCCCCCCATTCATATGTAATCTTTACCCTGGCTGCCACGGAACACTCCACTCATACACTGGTCCTGACTTGAAAGCTTTCGCCATCTAGTC
>NW_027396523.1:0-2500 GCF_048999995.1 Berkeleyomyces rouxiae | reverse complement strand
GCGGCCCAGAACATCTAAGGGCATCACAGACCTGTTATTGCCTCAAACTTCCATCGGCTTGAGCCGATAGTCCCTCTAAGAAGCCAGCGTACTGCCAAAGCAATACGGGCTATTTAGCAGGTTAAGGTCTCGTTCGTTATCGCAATTAAGCAGACAAATCACTCCACCAACTAAGAACGGCCATGCACCACCACCCACAGAATCAAGAAAGAGCTCTCAATCTGTCAATCCTCACTGTGTCTGGACCTGGTGAGTTTCCCCGTGTTGAGTCAAATTAAGCCGCAGGCTCCACCCCTGGTGGTGCCCTTCCGTCAATTTCTTTAAGTTTCAGCCTTGCGACCATACTCCCCCTGGAGCCCAAGCACTTTGATTTCTCGAAAGGTGCCGAACGAGTCAAAAAATAACATCGTCCGATCCCTAGTCGGCATAGTTTATGGTTAAGACTACGACGGTATCTGATCGTCTTCGATCCCCTAACTTTCGTTCCTTATCAATGAAAACATCCTTGGCAAATGCTTTCGCAGTAGTTAGTCTTCAGCAGATCCAAGAATTTCACCTCTGACAGCTGAATACTGATGCCCCCGACTGTCCCTATTAATCATTACGGCGGTCCTAGAAACCAACAAAATAGAACCACACGTCCTATTCTATTATTCCATGCTGTACTATTCGAGCATAGGCCTGCCTGGAGCACTCTAATTTTTTCAAAGTAAAAGTCCTGTTTCCCCGACACACCCAGTGAAGGGCATGCGGTTCCACAGAGGGAAAGACCCGGCCGGACCAGTGCACCCGGTGAGGGGGACCGGCCAGCCAGGCCCAAGGTTCAACTACGAGCTTTTTAACCACAACAACTTTAATATACGCTATTGGAGCTGGAATTACCGCGGCTGCTGGCACCAGACTTGCCCTCCAATTGTTCCTCGTTAAGGGATTTAAATTGTACTCATTCCGATTACAAGACCCATAAGAGCCCTGTATCAGTATTTATTGTCACTACCTCCCCGTGTCGGGATTGGGTAATTTGCGCGCCTGCTGCCTTCCTTAAAAGTGGTAGCCATTTCTCAGGCTCCCTCTCCGGGGTCGAGCCCTAACCCTCCGTTACCCGTTGTAACCATGCGAAGACAAGACCTTCGCATCGAAAGTTGATAGGGAAGAAATTTGAATGAACCATCGCCGGCGCAAGGCCATGCGATTCGAGAAGTTATTATGAATCACCAGAAAGCCCGAAGGCATTGGTTTTTAATCTAATAAATACATCCCTTCCGAAGTCGGGATTTTTAGCATGTATTAGCTCTAGAATTACCACGGTTATCCAAGTAGTAAGGTGCTATCAAATAAACGATAACTTATATAATGAGCCATTCGCAGTTTCGCTGTATAATTGCTTATACTTAGACATGCATGGCTTAATCTTTGAGACAAGCATATGACTACTGGCAGAATCAACCAGATAACTATCGTAAGCCGGGGTTGGCCACCAATACTACAAGTGTAGTACTGGAGAAGTTTAGTTATCGGAAGGTGCCCATGAAGGCACGTTAGTAATGTACAGTTCATAGGCATAGGCCCAGTACTGCGATACTAACAATCTGATTTCCCCCTCTAAATTCCCCAGAGCGCCATACAACTACACATTCATACACAAGTGTACAAAGTGTAATCGGATGTGCCCCGAGAGGAGAGCAGGATCGCAATACATCCATTACAAGAACATCAGTATCACGCCGCTGTCTCCGGAAGTTTTGTAGTAATTATAGCCAGAAGCCAAATCATCTACAGAATCCAGCAGACAAAGCCAATGGACGAATCCATGACTTTTGCTGACAACCAAGAAGCAAGTGAGAAGCCGGAGCATCCACTTCTTCGAGGATCGATATAACACAATGCACTGACCCAGCCGGAGTTCAAGTATGATCTCAACGCCAACAAGTAAGGCACATTATGTATATCTAGCAAATGCGGGGATAGGTAGAGAGACCAAGAGCAAGTGACTTTGACGTCATGACAAGGACTTTGGCAATGATTCAATGTTAGATAAGTGGCTGATCGAGTCACAAATACAACCAGTTGATTATAGTTGGTAGTACCAACATCCTATTCGGCGTGTACTACTTCCCATAAACAGCTTTTTGTAGAGACCCATAAAAGCCACTCCACAGTATCAAAACTAAGGTGTCGTCAATGACGTCGAAGAGAAAAGGAAAGGAGACTCGGGAAAGGCAGTAACTAATTAAAATATAATTTTAGCAGTCACATTCTTTCTTTCATCCCATCTGCTCGTTCCTTCCTTTCTTGGAAGTGCGTCAAAATGGCTTTGGCTTTGAGTCCCCTGCCAGTGGATCCACGCCATACTTTTTTGTCCAAAATGACGCTTTACTATGGGTTCCGAATAGAAATCAACTCGCGAGCATTAAAACTGCGATTGTAGTCCAAAACCTTCTCGAGTCCAACTTCATCTGTACATCAGACGATACTCGACGTTCTACTCAATCCCATGATA
>NW_027396522.1:40000-42500 GCF_048999995.1 Berkeleyomyces rouxiae | reverse complement strand
ACTGATGTTCTTGTAATGGATGTATTGCGATCCTGCTCTCCTCTCGGGGCACATCCGATTACACTTTGTACACTTGTGTATGAATGTGTAGTTGTATGGCGCTCTGGGGAATTTAGAGGGGGAAATCAGATTGTTAGTATCGCAGTACTGGGCCTATGCCTATGAACTGTACATTACTAACGTGCCTTCATGGGCACCTTCCGATAACTAAACTTCTCCAGTACTACACTTGTAGTATTGGTGGCCAACCCCGGCTTACGATAGTTATCTGGTTGATTCTGCCAGTAGTCATATGCTTGTCTCAAAGATTAAGCCATGCATGTCTAAGTATAAGCAATTATACAGCGAAACTGCGAATGGCTCATTATATAAGTTATCGTTTATTTGATAGCACCTTACTACTTGGATAACCGTGGTAATTCTAGAGCTAATACATGCTAAAAATCCCGACTTCGGAAGGGATGTATTTATTAGATTAAAAACCAATGCCTTCGGGCTTTCTGGTGATTCATAATAACTTCTCGAATCGCATGGCCTTGCGCCGGCGATGGTTCATTCAAATTTCTTCCCTATCAACTTTCGATGCGAAGGTCTTGTCTTCGCATGGTTACAACGGGTAACGGAGGGTTAGGGCTCGACCCCGGAGAGGGAGCCTGAGAAATGGCTACCACTTTTAAGGAAGGCAGCAGGCGCGCAAATTACCCAATCCCGACACGGGGAGGTAGTGACAATAAATACTGATACAGGGCTCTTATGGGTCTTGTAATCGGAATGAGTACAATTTAAATCCCTTAACGAGGAACAATTGGAGGGCAAGTCTGGTGCCAGCAGCCGCGGTAATTCCAGCTCCAATAGCGTATATTAAAGTTGTTGTGGTTAAAAAGCTCGTAGTTGAACCTTGGGCCTGGCTGGCCGGTCCCCCTCACCGGGTGCACTGGTCCGGCCGGGTCTTTCCCTCTGTGGAACCGCATGCCCTTCACTGGGTGTGTCGGGGAAACAGGACTTTTACTTTGAAAAAATTAGAGTGCTCCAGGCAGGCCTATGCTCGAATAGTACAGCATGGAATAATAGAATAGGACGTGTGGTTCTATTTTGTTGGTTTCTAGGACCGCCGTAATGATTAATAGGGACAGTCGGGGGCATCAGTATTCAGCTGTCAGAGGTGAAATTCTTGGATCTGCTGAAGACTAACTACTGCGAAAGCATTTGCCAAGGATGTTTTCATTGATAAGGAACGAAAGTTAGGGGATCGAAGACGATCAGATACCGTCGTAGTCTTAACCATAAACTATGCCGACTAGGGATCGGACGATGTTATTTTTTGACTCGTTCGGCACCTTTCGAGAAATCAAAGTGCTTGGGCTCCAGGGGGAGTATGGTCGCAAGGCTGAAACTTAAAGAAATTGACGGAAGGGCACCACCAGGGGTGGAGCCTGCGGCTTAATTTGACTCAACACGGGGAAACTCACCAGGTCCAGACACAGTGAGGATTGACAGATTGAGAGCTCTTTCTTGATTCTGTGGGTGGTGGTGCATGGCCGTTCTTAGTTGGTGGAGTGATTTGTCTGCTTAATTGCGATAACGAACGAGACCTTAACCTGCTAAATAGCCCGTATTGCTTTGGCAGTACGCTGGCTTCTTAGAGGGACTATCGGCTCAAGCCGATGGAAGTTTGAGGCAATAACAGGTCTGTGATGCCCTTAGATGTTCTGGGCCGCACGCGCGTTACACTGACACAGCCAGCGAGTTCTTCCTTGACAGAGATGTTCGGGTAATCTTGTTAAACTGTGTCGTGCTGGGGATAGAGCATTGCAATTATTGCTCTTCAACGAGGAATCCCTAGTAAGCGCAAGTCATCAGCTTGCGTTGATTACGTCCCTGCCCTTTGTACACACCGCCCGTCGCTACTACCGATTGGATGGCTCAGTGAGATCTCCGGACTGGCCGAGAGAGGTGGGAAACTACCCCTCATGGCCGGAAAGCTGCTCAAACTCGGTCATCTAGAGGAAGTAAAAGTCGTAACAAGGTCTCCGTTGGTGAACCAGCGGAGGGATCATTATCGAGTTTTTAACTCTTAAACCATATGTGAACGTACCTTTTCTAGCTGCTTTGGCAGGTGCCTCTCGGGGCTTCTGCCGGTAGCATTTATAAACTCTTTATATTTCTATAGAATTATTCATTGCTGAGTGGCATTAACTAAATAAGTTAAAACTTTCAACAACGGATCTCTTGGCTCTAGCATCGATGAAGAACGCAGCGAAATGCGATAAGTAATGTGAATTGCAGAATTCAGTGAATCATCGAATCTTTGAACGCACATTGCGCCTGGCAGTATTCTGCCAGGCATGCCTGTCCGAGCGTCATTTCACCACTCAAGCTCTGCTTGGTGTTGGAGGACCCGCGTTTAGTCGCGGGCCGCCGAAATGCATCGGCTGTTGTATATACAGCTTCCCTGTGTAGTAAATGCTTAGCTTTACACTTTGAAACTTTTATATAACAT
>NW_027396522.1:32500-35000 GCF_048999995.1 Berkeleyomyces rouxiae | reverse complement strand
CACTGGCAGGGGACTCAAAGCCAAAGCCATTTTGACGCACTTCCAAGAAAGGAAGGAACGAGCAGATGGGATGAAAGAAAGAATGTGACTGCTAAAATTATATTTTAATTAGTTACTGCCTTTCCCGAGTCTCCTTTCCTTTTCTCTTCGACGTCATTGACGACACCTTAGTTTTGATACTGTGGAGTGGCTTTTATGGGTCTCTACAAAAAGCTGTTTATGGGAAGTAGTACACGCCGAATAGGATGTTGGTACTACCAACTATAATCAACTGGTTGTATTTGTGACTCGATCAGCCACTTATCTAACATTGAATCATTGCCAAAGTCCTTGTCATGACGTCAAAGTCACTTGCTCTTGGTCTCTCTACCTATCCCCGCATTTGCTAGATATACATAATGTGCCTTACTTGTTGGCGTTGAGATCATACTTGAACTCCGGCTGGGTCAGTGCATTGTGTTATATCGATCCTCGAAGAAGTGGATGCTCCGGCTTCTCACTTGCTTCTTGGTTGTCAGCAAAAGTCATGGATTCGTCCATTGGCTTTGTCTGCTGGATTCTGTAGATGATTTGGCTTCTGGCTATAATTACTACAAAACTTCCGGAGACAGCGGCGTGATACTGATGTTCTTGTAATGGATGTATTGCGATCCTGCTCTCCTCTCGGGGCACATCCGATTACACTTTGTACACTTGTGTATGAATGTGTAGTTGTATGGCGCTCTGGGGAATTTAGAGGGGGAAATCAGATTGTTAGTATCGCAGTACTGGGCCTATGCCTATGAACTGTACATTACTAACGTGCCTTCATGGGCACCTTCCGATAACTAAACTTCTCCAGTACTACACTTGTAGTATTGGTGGCCAACCCCGGCTTACGATAGTTATCTGGTTGATTCTGCCAGTAGTCATATGCTTGTCTCAAAGATTAAGCCATGCATGTCTAAGTATAAGCAATTATACAGCGAAACTGCGAATGGCTCATTATATAAGTTATCGTTTATTTGATAGCACCTTACTACTTGGATAACCGTGGTAATTCTAGAGCTAATACATGCTAAAAATCCCGACTTCGGAAGGGATGTATTTATTAGATTAAAAACCAATGCCTTCGGGCTTTCTGGTGATTCATAATAACTTCTCGAATCGCATGGCCTTGCGCCGGCGATGGTTCATTCAAATTTCTTCCCTATCAACTTTCGATGCGAAGGTCTTGTCTTCGCATGGTTACAACGGGTAACGGAGGGTTAGGGCTCGACCCCGGAGAGGGAGCCTGAGAAATGGCTACCACTTTTAAGGAAGGCAGCAGGCGCGCAAATTACCCAATCCCGACACGGGGAGGTAGTGACAATAAATACTGATACAGGGCTCTTATGGGTCTTGTAATCGGAATGAGTACAATTTAAATCCCTTAACGAGGAACAATTGGAGGGCAAGTCTGGTGCCAGCAGCCGCGGTAATTCCAGCTCCAATAGCGTATATTAAAGTTGTTGTGGTTAAAAAGCTCGTAGTTGAACCTTGGGCCTGGCTGGCCGGTCCCCCTCACCGGGTGCACTGGTCCGGCCGGGTCTTTCCCTCTGTGGAACCGCATGCCCTTCACTGGGTGTGTCGGGGAAACAGGACTTTTACTTTGAAAAAATTAGAGTGCTCCAGGCAGGCCTATGCTCGAATAGTACAGCATGGAATAATAGAATAGGACGTGTGGTTCTATTTTGTTGGTTTCTAGGACCGCCGTAATGATTAATAGGGACAGTCGGGGGCATCAGTATTCAGCTGTCAGAGGTGAAATTCTTGGATCTGCTGAAGACTAACTACTGCGAAAGCATTTGCCAAGGATGTTTTCATTGATAAGGAACGAAAGTTAGGGGATCGAAGACGATCAGATACCGTCGTAGTCTTAACCATAAACTATGCCGACTAGGGATCGGACGATGTTATTTTTTGACTCGTTCGGCACCTTTCGAGAAATCAAAGTGCTTGGGCTCCAGGGGGAGTATGGTCGCAAGGCTGAAACTTAAAGAAATTGACGGAAGGGCACCACCAGGGGTGGAGCCTGCGGCTTAATTTGACTCAACACGGGGAAACTCACCAGGTCCAGACACAGTGAGGATTGACAGATTGAGAGCTCTTTCTTGATTCTGTGGGTGGTGGTGCATGGCCGTTCTTAGTTGGTGGAGTGATTTGTCTGCTTAATTGCGATAACGAACGAGACCTTAACCTGCTAAATAGCCCGTATTGCTTTGGCAGTACGCTGGCTTCTTAGAGGGACTATCGGCTCAAGCCGATGGAAGTTTGAGGCAATAACAGGTCTGTGATGCCCTTAGATGTTCTGGGCCGCACGCGCGTTACACTGACACAGCCAGCGAGTTCTTCCTTGACAGAGATGTTCGGGTAATCTTGTTAAACTGTGTCGTGCTGGGGATAGAGCATTGCAATTATTGCTCTTCAACGAGGAATCCCTAGTAAGCGCAAGTCATCAGCTTGCGTTGATTACGTCCCT
>NW_027396522.1:25000-27500 GCF_048999995.1 Berkeleyomyces rouxiae | reverse complement strand
TGACGGGCCAACAGCACCGGCATAATTGTACCAAGCAGATAGCACATGCAGCTACAGTTAAAAATTAGGGCTCTTAACACTGCGTGGTGCTGCCTTTAAGCGCCTCCCAACCCATGAAAATGGAAAATGAAAGGTCAACGCGCAAAAATCGCGTTACTTTTGAATTGATGTTGAGTCGGAATTTACTTTTTGTCGTATTTTTGTCTGTATAATGGATAACCAAGGTGGCAGTAGACACCAAGTAATTCAGGTGCAAGGGTTAAACGGTTCAAGAAACCCTGACATGTTTAGCCATAACATTGTAGTTTTTTTTTTGGAAAGGACCCACTCATATATTGTCCAAATATGGTAATTGCCTGCTTACATAATCAGCAAACTATCCATCTGAAGTTTTGGGTAGTTGCCTATTAAACCCGATCACGCCTACCAACTACTGTTTTCAAAAAAAGGTAATTACATCATGGGATTGAGTAGAACGTCGAGTATCGTCTGATGTACAGATGAAGTTGGACTCGAGAAGGTTTTGGACTACAATCGCAGTTTTAATGCTCGCGAGTTGATTTCTATTCGGAACCCATAGTAAAGCGTCATTTTGGACAAAAAAGTATGGCGTGGATCCACTGGCAGGGGACTCAAAGCCAAAGCCATTTTGACGCACTTCCAAGAAAGGAAGGAACGAGCAGATGGGATGAAAGAAAGAATGTGACTGCTAAAATTATATTTTAATTAGTTACTGCCTTTCCCGAGTCTCCTTTCCTTTTCTCTTCGACGTCATTGACGACACCTTAGTTTTGATACTGTGGAGTGGCTTTTATGGGTCTCTACAAAAAGCTGTTTATGGGAAGTAGTACACGCCGAATAGGATGTTGGTACTACCAACTATAATCAACTGGTTGTATTTGTGACTCGATCAGCCACTTATCTAACATTGAATCATTGCCAAAGTCCTTGTCATGACGTCAAAGTCACTTGCTCTTGGTCTCTCTACCTATCCCCGCATTTGCTAGATATACATAATGTGCCTTACTTGTTGGCGTTGAGATCATACTTGAACTCCGGCTGGGTCAGTGCATTGTGTTATATCGATCCTCGAAGAAGTGGATGCTCCGGCTTCTCACTTGCTTCTTGGTTGTCAGCAAAAGTCATGGATTCGTCCATTGGCTTTGTCTGCTGGATTCTGTAGATGATTTGGCTTCTGGCTATAATTACTACAAAACTTCCGGAGACAGCGGCGTGATACTGATGTTCTTGTAATGGATGTATTGCGATCCTGCTCTCCTCTCGGGGCACATCCGATTACACTTTGTACACTTGTGTATGAATGTGTAGTTGTATGGCGCTCTGGGGAATTTAGAGGGGGAAATCAGATTGTTAGTATCGCAGTACTGGGCCTATGCCTATGAACTGTACATTACTAACGTGCCTTCATGGGCACCTTCCGATAACTAAACTTCTCCAGTACTACACTTGTAGTATTGGTGGCCAACCCCGGCTTACGATAGTTATCTGGTTGATTCTGCCAGTAGTCATATGCTTGTCTCAAAGATTAAGCCATGCATGTCTAAGTATAAGCAATTATACAGCGAAACTGCGAATGGCTCATTATATAAGTTATCGTTTATTTGATAGCACCTTACTACTTGGATAACCGTGGTAATTCTAGAGCTAATACATGCTAAAAATCCCGACTTCGGAAGGGATGTATTTATTAGATTAAAAACCAATGCCTTCGGGCTTTCTGGTGATTCATAATAACTTCTCGAATCGCATGGCCTTGCGCCGGCGATGGTTCATTCAAATTTCTTCCCTATCAACTTTCGATGCGAAGGTCTTGTCTTCGCATGGTTACAACGGGTAACGGAGGGTTAGGGCTCGACCCCGGAGAGGGAGCCTGAGAAATGGCTACCACTTTTAAGGAAGGCAGCAGGCGCGCAAATTACCCAATCCCGACACGGGGAGGTAGTGACAATAAATACTGATACAGGGCTCTTATGGGTCTTGTAATCGGAATGAGTACAATTTAAATCCCTTAACGAGGAACAATTGGAGGGCAAGTCTGGTGCCAGCAGCCGCGGTAATTCCAGCTCCAATAGCGTATATTAAAGTTGTTGTGGTTAAAAAGCTCGTAGTTGAACCTTGGGCCTGGCTGGCCGGTCCCCCTCACCGGGTGCACTGGTCCGGCCGGGTCTTTCCCTCTGTGGAACCGCATGCCCTTCACTGGGTGTGTCGGGGAAACAGGACTTTTACTTTGAAAAAATTAGAGTGCTCCAGGCAGGCCTATGCTCGAATAGTACAGCATGGAATAATAGAATAGGACGTGTGGTTCTATTTTGTTGGTTTCTAGGACCGCCGTAATGATTAATAGGGACAGTCGGGGGCATCAGTATTCAGCTGTCAGAGGTGAAATTCTTGGATCTGCTGAAGACTAACTACTGCGAAAGCATTTGCCAAGGATGTTTTCATTGATAAGGAACGAAAGTTAGGGGATCGAAGACGATCA
>NW_027396522.1:15000-17500 GCF_048999995.1 Berkeleyomyces rouxiae | reverse complement strand
GGAGAGGGAGCCTGAGAAATGGCTACCACTTTTAAGGAAGGCAGCAGGCGCGCAAATTACCCAATCCCGACACGGGGAGGTAGTGACAATAAATACTGATACAGGGCTCTTATGGGTCTTGTAATCGGAATGAGTACAATTTAAATCCCTTAACGAGGAACAATTGGAGGGCAAGTCTGGTGCCAGCAGCCGCGGTAATTCCAGCTCCAATAGCGTATATTAAAGTTGTTGTGGTTAAAAAGCTCGTAGTTGAACCTTGGGCCTGGCTGGCCGGTCCCCCTCACCGGGTGCACTGGTCCGGCCGGGTCTTTCCCTCTGTGGAACCGCATGCCCTTCACTGGGTGTGTCGGGGAAACAGGACTTTTACTTTGAAAAAATTAGAGTGCTCCAGGCAGGCCTATGCTCGAATAGTACAGCATGGAATAATAGAATAGGACGTGTGGTTCTATTTTGTTGGTTTCTAGGACCGCCGTAATGATTAATAGGGACAGTCGGGGGCATCAGTATTCAGCTGTCAGAGGTGAAATTCTTGGATCTGCTGAAGACTAACTACTGCGAAAGCATTTGCCAAGGATGTTTTCATTGATAAGGAACGAAAGTTAGGGGATCGAAGACGATCAGATACCGTCGTAGTCTTAACCATAAACTATGCCGACTAGGGATCGGACGATGTTATTTTT
This sequence comes from Berkeleyomyces rouxiae, assembly GCF_048999995.1. Classification (NCBI taxonomy): domain Eukaryota; kingdom Fungi; phylum Ascomycota; class Sordariomycetes; order Microascales; family Ceratocystidaceae; genus Berkeleyomyces; species Berkeleyomyces rouxiae. The sequence continues at coordinate 16,820 of NW_027396522.1, read as the reverse complement.
TGACTCGTTCGGCACCTTTCGAGAAATCAAAGTGCTTGGGCTCCAGGGGGAGTATGGTCGCAAGGCTGAAACTTAAAGAAATTGACGGAAGGGCACCACCAGGGGTGGAGCCTGCGGCTTAATTTGACTCAACACGGGGAAACTCACCAGGTCCAGACACAGTGAGGATTGACAGATTGAGAGCTCTTTCTTGATTCTGTGGGTGGTGGTGCATGGCCGTTCTTAGTTGGTGGAGTGATTTGTCTGCTTAATTGCGATAACGAACGAGACCTTAACCTGCTAAATAGCCCGTATTGCTTTGGCAGTACGCTGGCTTCTTAGAGGGACTATCGGCTCAAGCCGATGGAAGTTTGAGGCAATAACAGGTCTGTGATGCCCTTAGATGTTCTGGGCCGCACGCGCGTTACACTGACACAGCCAGCGAGTTCTTCCTTGACAGAGATGTTCGGGTAATCTTGTTAAACTGTGTCGTGCTGGGGATAGAGCATTGCAATTATTGCTCTTCAACGAGGAATCCCTAGTAAGCGCAAGTCATCAGCTTGCGTTGATTACGTCCCTGCCCTTTGTACACACCGCCCGTCGCTACTACCGATTGGATGGCTCAGTGAGATCTCCGGACTGGCCGAGAGAGGTGGGAAACTACCCCTCATGGCCGGAAAGCTGCTCAAACTCGGTCATCTAGAGGAAGTAAAAGTCGTAACAAGGTCTCCGTTGGTGAACCAGCGGAGGGATCATTATCGAGTTTTTAACTCTTAAACCATATGTGAACGTACCTTTTCTAGCTGCTTTGGCAGGTGCCTCTCGGGGCTTCTGCCGGTAGCATTTATAAACTCTTTATATTTCTATAGAATTATTCATTGCTGAGTGGCATTAACTAAATAAGTTAAAACTTTCAACAACGGATCTCTTGGCTCTAGCATCGATGAAGAACGCAGCGAAATGCGATAAGTAATGTGAATTGCAGAATTCAGTGAATCATCGAATCTTTGAACGCACATTGCGCCTGGCAGTATTCTGCCAGGCATGCCTGTCCGAGCGTCATTTCACCACTCAAGCTCTGCTTGGTGTTGGAGGACCCGCGTTTAGTCGCGGGCCGCCGAAATGCATCGGCTGTTGTATATACAGCTTCCCTGTGTAGTAAATGCTTAGCTTTACACTTTGAAACTTTTATATAACATGCCGAAAAACCCTCAACTTTTGAAAGGTTGACCTCGGATCAGGTAGGAATACCCGCTGAACTTAAGCATATCAATAAGCGGAGGAAAAGAAACCAACAGGGATTGCCCTAGTAACGGCGAGCGAAGCGGCAACAGCTCAAATTTGAAATCTGGCTATTTTGTAGTCCGAGTTGTAATTTGTAGAGGATGCTTTTGGTGAGGTGCCTTCCGAGTTCCCTGGAACGGGACGCCAGAGAGGGTGAGAGCCCCGTACGGTTGGATACCAAACCTTTGTATAGCTCCTTCGACGAGTCGAGTAGTTTGGGAATGCTGCTCTAAATGGGAGGTATATCTCTTCTAAAGCTAAATATAGGCTAGAGACCGATAGCGCACAAGTAGAGTGATCGAAAGATGAAAAGCACTTTGAAAAGAGAGTTAAACAGCACGTGAAATTGTTGAAAGGGAAGCGCCTATGACCAGACTTGTTTCTTTCAGTTTTGTTAGTTTTCGGACTGATTTACTCTGTTAGTACAGGCCAGCATCAGTTTGTTGTCAGGGAGAAAGGCTTAGGGAATGTGGCTCTTTCGGGAGTGTTATAGCCCTTTGCATAATACCTTTCGGCAGACTGAGGACCGCGCTTCGGCAAGGATGCTGGCGTAATGG
>NW_027396522.1:7500-10000 GCF_048999995.1 Berkeleyomyces rouxiae | reverse complement strand
TATTGCGATCCTGCTCTCCTCTCGGGGCACATCCGATTACACTTTGTACACTTGTGTATGAATGTGTAGTTGTATGGCGCTCTGGGGAATTTAGAGGGGGAAATCAGATTGTTAGTATCGCAGTACTGGGCCTATGCCTATGAACTGTACATTACTAACGTGCCTTCATGGGCACCTTCCGATAACTAAACTTCTCCAGTACTACACTTGTAGTATTGGTGGCCAACCCCGGCTTACGATAGTTATCTGGTTGATTCTGCCAGTAGTCATATGCTTGTCTCAAAGATTAAGCCATGCATGTCTAAGTATAAGCAATTATACAGCGAAACTGCGAATGGCTCATTATATAAGTTATCGTTTATTTGATAGCACCTTACTACTTGGATAACCGTGGTAATTCTAGAGCTAATACATGCTAAAAATCCCGACTTCGGAAGGGATGTATTTATTAGATTAAAAACCAATGCCTTCGGGCTTTCTGGTGATTCATAATAACTTCTCGAATCGCATGGCCTTGCGCCGGCGATGGTTCATTCAAATTTCTTCCCTATCAACTTTCGATGCGAAGGTCTTGTCTTCGCATGGTTACAACGGGTAACGGAGGGTTAGGGCTCGACCCCGGAGAGGGAGCCTGAGAAATGGCTACCACTTTTAAGGAAGGCAGCAGGCGCGCAAATTACCCAATCCCGACACGGGGAGGTAGTGACAATAAATACTGATACAGGGCTCTTATGGGTCTTGTAATCGGAATGAGTACAATTTAAATCCCTTAACGAGGAACAATTGGAGGGCAAGTCTGGTGCCAGCAGCCGCGGTAATTCCAGCTCCAATAGCGTATATTAAAGTTGTTGTGGTTAAAAAGCTCGTAGTTGAACCTTGGGCCTGGCTGGCCGGTCCCCCTCACCGGGTGCACTGGTCCGGCCGGGTCTTTCCCTCTGTGGAACCGCATGCCCTTCACTGGGTGTGTCGGGGAAACAGGACTTTTACTTTGAAAAAATTAGAGTGCTCCAGGCAGGCCTATGCTCGAATAGTACAGCATGGAATAATAGAATAGGACGTGTGGTTCTATTTTGTTGGTTTCTAGGACCGCCGTAATGATTAATAGGGACAGTCGGGGGCATCAGTATTCAGCTGTCAGAGGTGAAATTCTTGGATCTGCTGAAGACTAACTACTGCGAAAGCATTTGCCAAGGATGTTTTCATTGATAAGGAACGAAAGTTAGGGGATCGAAGACGATCAGATACCGTCGTAGTCTTAACCATAAACTATGCCGACTAGGGATCGGACGATGTTATTTTTGACTCGTTCGGCACCTTTCGAGAAATCAAAGTGCTTGGGCTCCAGGGGGAGTATGGTCGCAAGGCTGAAACTTAAAGAAATTGACGGAAGGGCACCACCAGGGGTGGAGCCTGCGGCTTAATTTGACTCAACACGGGGAAACTCACCAGGTCCAGACACAGTGAGGATTGACAGATTGAGAGCTCTTTCTTGATTCTGTGGGTGGTGGTGCATGGCCGTTCTTAGTTGGTGGAGTGATTTGTCTGCTTAATTGCGATAACGAACGAGACCTTAACCTGCTAAATAGCCCGTATTGCTTTGGCAGTACGCTGGCTTCTTAGAGGGACTATCGGCTCAAGCCGATGGAAGTTTGAGGCAATAACAGGTCTGTGATGCCCTTAGATGTTCTGGGCCGCACGCGCGTTACACTGACACAGCCAGCGAGTTCTTCCTTGACAGAGATGTTCGGGTAATCTTGTTAAACTGTGTCGTGCTGGGGATAGAGCATTGCAATTATTGCTCTTCAACGAGGAATCCCTAGTAAGCGCAAGTCATCAGCTTGCGTTGATTACGTCCCTGCCCTTTGTACACACCGCCCGTCGCTACTACCGATTGGATGGCTCAGTGAGATCTCCGGACTGGCCGAGAGAGGTGGGAAACTACCCCTCATGGCCGGAAAGCTGCTCAAACTCGGTCATCTAGAGGAAGTAAAAGTCGTAACAAGGTCTCCGTTGGTGAACCAGCGGAGGGATCATTATCGAGTTTTTAACTCTTAAACCATATGTGAACGTACCTTTTCTAGCTGCTTTGGCAGGTGCCTCTCGGGGCTTCTGCCGGTAGCATTTATAAACTCTTTATATTTCTATAGAATTATTCATTGCTGAGTGGCATTAACTAAATAAGTTAAAACTTTCAACAACGGATCTCTTGGCTCTAGCATCGATGAAGAACGCAGCGAAATGCGATAAGTAATGTGAATTGCAGAATTCAGTGAATCATCGAATCTTTGAACGCACATTGCGCCTGGCAGTATTCTGCCAGGCATGCCTGTCCGAGCGTCATTTCACCACTCAAGCTCTGCTTGGTGTTGGAGGACCCGCGTTTAGTCGCGGGCCGCCGAAATGCATCGGCTGTTGTATATACAGCTTCCCTGTGTAGTAAATGCTTAGCTTTACACTTTGAAACTTTTATATAACATGCCGAAAAACCCTCAACTTTTGA
>NW_027396522.1:0-2500 GCF_048999995.1 Berkeleyomyces rouxiae | reverse complement strand
AAGCCATTTTGACGCACTTCCAAGAAAGGAAGGAACGAGCAGATGGGATGAAAGAAAGAATGTGACTGCTAAAATTATATTTTAATTAGTTACTGCCTTTCCCGAGTCTCCTTTCCTTTTCTCTTCGACGTCATTGACGACACCTTAGTTTTGATACTGTGGAGTGGCTTTTATGGGTCTCTACAAAAAGCTGTTTATGGGAAGTAGTACACGCCGAATAGGATGTTGGTACTACCAACTATAATCAACTGGTTGTATTTGTGACTCGATCAGCCACTTATCTAACATTGAATCATTGCCAAAGTCCTTGTCATGACGTCAAAGTCACTTGCTCTTGGTCTCTCTACCTATCCCCGCATTTGCTAGATATACATAATGTGCCTTACTTGTTGGCGTTGAGATCATACTTGAACTCCGGCTGGGTCAGTGCATTGTGTTATATCGATCCTCGAAGAAGTGGATGCTCCGGCTTCTCACTTGCTTCTTGGTTGTCAGCAAAAGTCATGGATTCGTCCATTGGCTTTGTCTGCTGGATTCTGTAGATGATTTGGCTTCTGGCTATAATTACTACAAAACTTCCGGAGACAGCGGCGTGATACTGATGTTCTTGTAATGGATGTATTGCGATCCTGCTCTCCTCTCGGGGCACATCCGATTACACTTTGTACACTTGTGTATGAATGTGTAGTTGTATGGCGCTCTGGGGAATTTAGAGGGGGAAATCAGATTGTTAGTATCGCAGTACTGGGCCTATGCCTATGAACTGTACATTACTAACGTGCCTTCATGGGCACCTTCCGATAACTAAACTTCTCCAGTACTACACTTGTAGTATTGGTGGCCAACCCCGGCTTACGATAGTTATCTGGTTGATTCTGCCAGTAGTCATATGCTTGTCTCAAAGATTAAGCCATGCATGTCTAAGTATAAGCAATTATACAGCGAAACTGCGAATGGCTCATTATATAAGTTATCGTTTATTTGATAGCACCTTACTACTTGGATAACCGTGGTAATTCTAGAGCTAATACATGCTAAAAATCCCGACTTCGGAAGGGATGTATTTATTAGATTAAAAACCAATGCCTTCGGGCTTTCTGGTGATTCATAATAACTTCTCGAATCGCATGGCCTTGCGCCGGCGATGGTTCATTCAAATTTCTTCCCTATCAACTTTCGATGCGAAGGTCTTGTCTTCGCATGGTTACAACGGGTAACGGAGGGTTAGGGCTCGACCCCGGAGAGGGAGCCTGAGAAATGGCTACCACTTTTAAGGAAGGCAGCAGGCGCGCAAATTACCCAATCCCGACACGGGGAGGTAGTGACAATAAATACTGATACAGGGCTCTTATGGGTCTTGTAATCGGAATGAGTACAATTTAAATCCCTTAACGAGGAACAATTGGAGGGCAAGTCTGGTGCCAGCAGCCGCGGTAATTCCAGCTCCAATAGCGTATATTAAAGTTGTTGTGGTTAAAAAGCTCGTAGTTGAACCTTGGGCCTGGCTGGCCGGTCCCCCTCACCGGGTGCACTGGTCCGGCCGGGTCTTTCCCTCTGTGGAACCGCATGCCCTTCACTGGGTGTGTCGGGGAAACAGGACTTTTACTTTGAAAAAATTAGAGTGCTCCAGGCAGGCCTATGCTCGAATAGTACAGCATGGAATAATAGAATAGGACGTGTGGTTCTATTTTGTTGGTTTCTAGGACCGCCGTAATGATTAATAGGGACAGTCGGGGGCATCAGTATTCAGCTGTCAGAGGTGAAATTCTTGGATCTGCTGAAGACTAACTACTGCGAAAGCATTTGCCAAGGATGTTTTCATTGATAAGGAACGAAAGTTAGGGGATCGAAGACGATCAGATACCGTCGTAGTCTTAACCATAAACTATGCCGACTAGGGATCGGACGATGTTATTTTTTGACTCGTTCGGCACCTTTCGAGAAATCAAAGTGCTTGGGCTCCAGGGGGAGTATGGTCGCAAGGCTGAAACTTAAAGAAATTGACGGAAGGGCACCACCAGGGGTGGAGCCTGCGGCTTAATTTGACTCAACACGGGGAAACTCACCAGGTCCAGACACAGTGAGGATTGACAGATTGAGAGCTCTTTCTTGATTCTGTGGGTGGTGGTGCATGGCCGTTCTTAGTTGGTGGAGTGATTTGTCTGCTTAATTGCGATAACGAACGAGACCTTAACCTGCTAAATAGCCCGTATTGCTTTGGCAGTACGCTGGCTTCTTAGAGGGACTATCGGCTCAAGCCGATGGAAGTTTGAGGCAATAACAGGTCTGTGATGCCCTTAGATGTTCTGGGCCGCACGCGCGTTACACTGACACAGCCAGCGAGTTCTTCCTTGACAGAGATGTTCGGGTAATCTTGTTAAACTGTGTCGTGCTGGGGATAGAGCATTGCAATTATTGCTCTTCAACGAGGAATCCCTAGTAAGCGCAAGTCATCAGCTTGCGTTGATTACGTCCCTGCCCTTTGTACACACCGCCCGTC
>NW_027396521.1:20000-22500 GCF_048999995.1 Berkeleyomyces rouxiae | reverse complement strand
TATTTGATAGCACCTTACTACTTGGATAACCGTGGTAATTCTAGAGCTAATACATGCTAAAAATCCCGACTTCGGAAGGGATGTATTTATTAGATTAAAAACCAATGCCTTCGGGCTTTCTGGTGATTCATAATAACTTCTCGAATCGCATGGCCTTGCGCCGGCGATGGTTCATTCAAATTTCTTCCCTATCAACTTTCGATGCGAAGGTCTTGTCTTCGCATGGTTACAACGGGTAACGGAGGGTTAGGGCTCGACCCCGGAGAGGGAGCCTGAGAAATGGCTACCACTTTTAAGGAAGGCAGCAGGCGCGCAAATTACCCAATCCCGACACGGGGAGGTAGTGACAATAAATACTGATACAGGGCTCTTATGGGTCTTGTAATCGGAATGAGTACAATTTAAATCCCTTAACGAGGAACAATTGGAGGGCAAGTCTGGTGCCAGCAGCCGCGGTAATTCCAGCTCCAATAGCGTATATTAAAGTTGTTGTGGTTAAAAAGCTCGTAGTTGAACCTTGGGCCTGGCTGGCCGGTCCCCCTCACCGGGTGCACTGGTCCGGCCGGGTCTTTCCCTCTGTGGAACCGCATGCCCTTCACTGGGTGTGTCGGGGAAACAGGACTTTTACTTTGAAAAAATTAGAGTGCTCCAGGCAGGCCTATGCTCGAATAGTACAGCATGGAATAATAGAATAGGACGTGTGGTTCTATTTTGTTGGTTTCTAGGACCGCCGTAATGATTAATAGGGACAGTCGGGGGCATCAGTATTCAGCTGTCAGAGGTGAAATTCTTGGATCTGCTGAAGACTAACTACTGCGAAAGCATTTGCCAAGGATGTTTTCATTGATAAGGAACGAAAGTTAGGGGATCGAAGACGATCAGATACCGTCGTAGTCTTAACCATAAACTATGCCGACTAGGGATCGGACGATGTTATTTTTTGACTCGTTCGGCACCTTTCGAGAAATCAAAGTGCTTGGGCTCCAGGGGGAGTATGGTCGCAAGGCTGAAACTTAAAGAAATTGACGGAAGGGCACCACCAGGGGTGGAGCCTGCGGCTTAATTTGACTCAACACGGGGAAACTCACCAGGTCCAGACACAGTGAGGATTGACAGATTGAGAGCTCTTTCTTGATTCTGTGGGTGGTGGTGCATGGCCGTTCTTAGTTGGTGGAGTGATTTGTCTGCTTAATTGCGATAACGAACGAGACCTTAACCTGCTAAATAGCCCGTATTGCTTTGGCAGTACGCTGGCTTCTTAGAGGGACTATCGGCTCAAGCCGATGGAAGTTTGAGGCAATAACAGGTCTGTGATGCCCTTAGATGTTCTGGGCCGCACGCGCGTTACACTGACACAGCCAGCGAGTTCTTCCTTGACAGAGATGTTCGGGTAATCTTGTTAAACTGTGTCGTGCTGGGGATAGAGCATTGCAATTATTGCTCTTCAACGAGGAATCCCTAGTAAGCGCAAGTCATCAGCTTGCGTTGATTACGTCCCTGCCCTTTGTACACACCGCCCGTCGCTACTACCGATTGGATGGCTCAGTGAGATCTCCGGACTGGCCGAGAGAGGTGGGAAACTACCCCTCATGGCCGGAAAGCTGCTCAAACTCGGTCATCTAGAGGAAGTAAAAGTCGTAACAAGGTCTCCGTTGGTGAACCAGCGGAGGGATCATTATCGAGTTTTTAACTCTTAAACCATATGTGAACGTACCTTTTCTAGCTGCTTTGGCAGGTGCCTCTCGGGGCTTCTGCCGGTAGCATTTATAAACTCTTTATATTTCTATAGAATTATTCATTGCTGAGTGGCATTAACTAAATAAGTTAAAACTTTCAACAACGGATCTCTTGGCTCTAGCATCGATGAAGAACGCAGCGAAATGCGATAAGTAATGTGAATTGCAGAATTCAGTGAATCATCGAATCTTTGAACGCACATTGCGCCTGGCAGTATTCTGCCAGGCATGCCTGTCCGAGCGTCATTTCACCACTCAAGCTCTGCTTGGTGTTGGAGGACCCGCGTTTAGTCGCGGGCCGCCGAAATGCATCGGCTGTTGTATATACAGCTTCCCTGTGTAGTAAATGCTTAGCTTTACACTTTGAAACTTTTATATAACATGCCGAAAAACCCTCAACTTTTGAAAGGTTGACCTCGGATCAGGTAGGAATACCCGCTGAACTTAAGCATATCAATAAGCGGAGGAAAAGAAACCAACAGGGATTGCCCTAGTAACGGCGAGCGAAGCGGCAACAGCTCAAATTTGAAATCTGGCTATTTTGTAGTCCGAGTTGTAATTTGTAGAGGATGCTTTTGGTGAGGTGCCTTCCGAGTTCCCTGGAACGGGACGCCAGAGAGGGTGAGAGCCCCGTACGGTTGGATACCAAACCTTTGTATAGCTCCTTCGACGAGTCGAGTAGTTTGGGAATGCTGCTCTAAATGGGAGGTATATCTCTTCTAAAGCTAAATATAGGCTAGAGACCGATAGCGCACAAGTAGAGT
>NW_027396521.1:12500-15000 GCF_048999995.1 Berkeleyomyces rouxiae | reverse complement strand
TTTGCTAGATATACATAATGTGCCTTACTTGTTGGCGTTGAGATCATACTTGAACTCCGGCTGGGTCAGTGCATTGTGTTATATCGATCCTCGAAGAAGTGGATGCTCCGGCTTCTCACTTGCTTCTTGGTTGTCAGCAAAAGTCATGGATTCGTCCATTGGCTTTGTCTGCTGGATTCTGTAGATGATTTGGCTTCTGGCTATAATTACTACAAAACTTCCGGAGACAGCGGCGTGATACTGATGTTCTTGTAATGGATGTATTGCGATCCTGCTCTCCTCTCGGGGCACATCCGATTACACTTTGTACACTTGTGTATGAATGTGTAGTTGTATGGCGCTCTGGGGAATTTAGAGGGGGAAATCAGATTGTTAGTATCGCAGTACTGGGCCTATGCCTATGAACTGTACATTACTAACGTGCCTTCATGGGCACCTTCCGATAACTAAACTTCTCCAGTACTACACTTGTAGTATTGGTGGCCAACCCCGGCTTACGATAGTTATCTGGTTGATTCTGCCAGTAGTCATATGCTTGTCTCAAAGATTAAGCCATGCATGTCTAAGTATAAGCAATTATACAGCGAAACTGCGAATGGCTCATTATATAAGTTATCGTTTATTTGATAGCACCTTACTACTTGGATAACCGTGGTAATTCTAGAGCTAATACATGCTAAAAATCCCGACTTCGGAAGGGATGTATTTATTAGATTAAAAACCAATGCCTTCGGGCTTTCTGGTGATTCATAATAACTTCTCGAATCGCATGGCCTTGCGCCGGCGATGGTTCATTCAAATTTCTTCCCTATCAACTTTCGATGCGAAGGTCTTGTCTTCGCATGGTTACAACGGGTAACGGAGGGTTAGGGCTCGACCCCGGAGAGGGAGCCTGAGAAATGGCTACCACTTTTAAGGAAGGCAGCAGGCGCGCAAATTACCCAATCCCGACACGGGGAGGTAGTGACAATAAATACTGATACAGGGCTCTTATGGGTCTTGTAATCGGAATGAGTACAATTTAAATCCCTTAACGAGGAACAATTGGAGGGCAAGTCTGGTGCCAGCAGCCGCGGTAATTCCAGCTCCAATAGCGTATATTAAAGTTGTTGTGGTTAAAAAGCTCGTAGTTGAACCTTGGGCCTGGCTGGCCGGTCCCCCTCACCGGGTGCACTGGTCCGGCCGGGTCTTTCCCTCTGTGGAACCGCATGCCCTTCACTGGGTGTGTCGGGGAAACAGGACTTTTACTTTGAAAAAATTAGAGTGCTCCAGGCAGGCCTATGCTCGAATAGTACAGCATGGAATAATAGAATAGGACGTGTGGTTCTATTTTGTTGGTTTCTAGGACCGCCGTAATGATTAATAGGGACAGTCGGGGGCATCAGTATTCAGCTGTCAGAGGTGAAATTCTTGGATCTGCTGAAGACTAACTACTGCGAAAGCATTTGCCAAGGATGTTTTCATTGATAAGGAACGAAAGTTAGGGGATCGAAGACGATCAGATACCGTCGTAGTCTTAACCATAAACTATGCCGACTAGGGATCGGACGATGTTATTTTTTGACTCGTTCGGCACCTTTCGAGAAATCAAAGTGCTTGGGCTCCAGGGGGAGTATGGTCGCAAGGCTGAAACTTAAAGAAATTGACGGAAGGGCACCACCAGGGGTGGAGCCTGCGGCTTAATTTGACTCAACACGGGGAAACTCACCAGGTCCAGACACAGTGAGGATTGACAGATTGAGAGCTCTTTCTTGATTCTGTGGGTGGTGGTGCATGGCCGTTCTTAGTTGGTGGAGTGATTTGTCTGCTTAATTGCGATAACGAACGAGACCTTAACCTGCTAAATAGCCCGTATTGCTTTGGCAGTACGCTGGCTTCTTAGAGGGACTATCGGCTCAAGCCGATGGAAGTTTGAGGCAATAACAGGTCTGTGATGCCCTTAGATGTTCTGGGCCGCACGCGCGTTACACTGACACAGCCAGCGAGTTCTTCCTTGACAGAGATGTTCGGGTAATCTTGTTAAACTGTGTCGTGCTGGGGATAGAGCATTGCAATTATTGCTCTTCAACGAGGAATCCCTAGTAAGCGCAAGTCATCAGCTTGCGTTGATTACGTCCCTGCCCTTTGTACACACCGCCCGTCGCTACTACCGATTGGATGGCTCAGTGAGATCTCCGGACTGGCCGAGAGAGGTGGGAAACTACCCCTCATGGCCGGAAAGCTGCTCAAACTCGGTCATCTAGAGGAAGTAAAAGTCGTAACAAGGTCTCCGTTGGTGAACCAGCGGAGGGATCATTATCGAGTTTTTAACTCTTAAACCATATGTGAACGTACCTTTTCTAGCTGCTTTGGCAGGTGCCTCTCGGGGCTTCTGCCGGTAGCATTTATAAACTCTTTATATTTCTATAGAATTATTCATTGCTGAGTGGCATTAACTAAATAAGTTAAAACTTTCAACAACGGATCTCTTGGCTCTAGCATCGATGAAGAACGCAGCGAA
>NW_027396521.1:5000-7500 GCF_048999995.1 Berkeleyomyces rouxiae | reverse complement strand
TCCATCTGAAGTTTTGGGTAGTTGCCTATTAAACCCGATCACGCCTACCAACTACTGTTTTCAAAAAAAGGTAATTACATCATGGGATTGAGTAGAACGTCGAGTATCGTCTGATGTACAGATGAAGTTGGACTCGAGAAGGTTTTGGACTACAATCGCAGTTTTAATGCTCGCGAGTTGATTTCTATTCGGAACCCATAGTAAAGCGTCATTTTGGACAAAAAAGTATGGCGTGGATCCACTGGCAGGGGACTCAAAGCCAAAGCCATTTTGACGCACTTCCAAGAAAGGAAGGAACGAGCAGATGGGATGAAAGAAAGAATGTGACTGCTAAAATTATATTTTAATTAGTTACTGCCTTTCCCGAGTCTCCTTTCCTTTTCTCTTCGACGTCATTGACGACACCTTAGTTTTGATACTGTGGAGTGGCTTTTATGGGTCTCTACAAAAAGCTGTTTATGGGAAGTAGTACACGCCGAATAGGATGTTGGTACTACCAACTATAATCAACTGGTTGTATTTGTGACTCGATCAGCCACTTATCTAACATTGAATCATTGCCAAAGTCCTTGTCATGACGTCAAAGTCACTTGCTCTTGGTCTCTCTACCTATCCCCGCATTTGCTAGATATACATAATGTGCCTTACTTGTTGGCGTTGAGATCATACTTGAACTCCGGCTGGGTCAGTGCATTGTGTTATATCGATCCTCGAAGAAGTGGATGCTCCGGCTTCTCACTTGCTTCTTGGTTGTCAGCAAAAGTCATGGATTCGTCCATTGGCTTTGTCTGCTGGATTCTGTAGATGATTTGGCTTCTGGCTATAATTACTACAAAACTTCCGGAGACAGCGGCGTGATACTGATGTTCTTGTAATGGATGTATTGCGATCCTGCTCTCCTCTCGGGGCACATCCGATTACACTTTGTACACTTGTGTATGAATGTGTAGTTGTATGGCGCTCTGGGGAATTTAGAGGGGGAAATCAGATTGTTAGTATCGCAGTACTGGGCCTATGCCTATGAACTGTACATTACTAACGTGCCTTCATGGGCACCTTCCGATAACTAAACTTCTCCAGTACTACACTTGTAGTATTGGTGGCCAACCCCGGCTTACGATAGTTATCTGGTTGATTCTGCCAGTAGTCATATGCTTGTCTCAAAGATTAAGCCATGCATGTCTAAGTATAAGCAATTATACAGCGAAACTGCGAATGGCTCATTATATAAGTTATCGTTTATTTGATAGCACCTTACTACTTGGATAACCGTGGTAATTCTAGAGCTAATACATGCTAAAAATCCCGACTTCGGAAGGGATGTATTTATTAGATTAAAAACCAATGCCTTCGGGCTTTCTGGTGATTCATAATAACTTCTCGAATCGCATGGCCTTGCGCCGGCGATGGTTCATTCAAATTTCTTCCCTATCAACTTTCGATGCGAAGGTCTTGTCTTCGCATGGTTACAACGGGTAACGGAGGGTTAGGGCTCGACCCCGGAGAGGGAGCCTGAGAAATGGCTACCACTTTTAAGGAAGGCAGCAGGCGCGCAAATTACCCAATCCCGACACGGGGAGGTAGTGACAATAAATACTGATACAGGGCTCTTATGGGTCTTGTAATCGGAATGAGTACAATTTAAATCCCTTAACGAGGAACAATTGGAGGGCAAGTCTGGTGCCAGCAGCCGCGGTAATTCCAGCTCCAATAGCGTATATTAAAGTTGTTGTGGTTAAAAAGCTCGTAGTTGAACCTTGGGCCTGGCTGGCCGGTCCCCCTCACCGGGTGCACTGGTCCGGCCGGGTCTTTCCCTCTGTGGAACCGCATGCCCTTCACTGGGTGTGTCGGGGAAACAGGACTTTTACTTTGAAAAAATTAGAGTGCTCCAGGCAGGCCTATGCTCGAATAGTACAGCATGGAATAATAGAATAGGACGTGTGGTTCTATTTTGTTGGTTTCTAGGACCGCCGTAATGATTAATAGGGACAGTCGGGGGCATCAGTATTCAGCTGTCAGAGGTGAAATTCTTGGATCTGCTGAAGACTAACTACTGCGAAAGCATTTGCCAAGGATGTTTTCATTGATAAGGAACGAAAGTTAGGGGATCGAAGACGATCAGATACCGTCGTAGTCTTAACCATAAACTATGCCGACTAGGGATCGGACGATGTTATTTTTTGACTCGTTCGGCACCTTTCGAGAAATCAAAGTGCTTGGGCTCCAGGGGGAGTATGGTCGCAAGGCTGAAACTTAAAGAAATTGACGGAAGGGCACCACCAGGGGTGGAGCCTGCGGCTTAATTTGACTCAACACGGGGAAACTCACCAGGTCCAGACACAGTGAGGATTGACAGATTGAGAGCTCTTTCTTGATTCTGTGGGTGGTGGTGCATGGCCGTTCTTAGTTGGTGGAGTGATTTGTCTGCTTAATTGCGATAACGAACGAGACCTTAACCTGCTAAATAGCCCGTATTGCTTTGGCAGTACGCTGGCTTCTT
>NW_027396520.1:40000-41958 GCF_048999995.1 Berkeleyomyces rouxiae | reverse complement strand
CGCGAGCGCGTAGTGAAGGTTTTGGACTACAATCGCAGTTTTAATGCTCGCGAGTTGATTTCTATTCGGAACCCATAGTAAAGCGTCATTTTGGACAAAAAAGTATGGCGTGGATCCACTGGCAGGGGACTCAAAGCCAAAGCCATTTTGACGCACTTCCAAGAAAGGAAGGAACGAGCAGATGGGATGAAAGAAAGAATGTGACTGCTAAAATTATATTTTAATTAGTTACTGCCTTTCCCGAGTCTCCTTTCCTTTTCTCTTCGACGTCATTGACGACACCTTAGTTTTGATACTGTGGAGTGGCTTTTATGGGTCTCTACAAAAAGCTGTTTATGGGAAGTAGTACACGCCGAATAGGATGTTGGTACTACCAACTATAATCAACTGGTTGTATTTGTGACTCGATCAGCCACTTATCTAACATTGAATCATTGCCAAAGTCCTTGTCATGACGTCAAAGTCACTTGCTCTTGGTCTCTCTACCTATCCCCGCATTTGCTAGATATACATAATGTGCCTTACTTGTTGGCGTTGAGATCATACTTGAACTCCGGCTGGGTCAGTGCATTGTGTTATATCGATCCTCGAAGAAGTGGATGCTCCGGCTTCTCACTTGCTTCTTGGTTGTCAGCAAAAGTCATGGATTCGTCCATTGGCTTTGTCTGCTGGATTCTGTAGATGATTTGGCTTCTGGCTATAATTACTACAAAACTTCCGGAGACAGCGGCGTGATACTGATGTTCTTGTAATGGATGTATTGCGATCCTGCTCTCCTCTCGGGGCACATCCGATTACACTTTGTACACTTGTGTATGAATGTGTAGTTGTATGGCGCTCTGGGGAATTTAGAGGGGGAAATCAGATTGTTAGTATCGCAGTACTGGGCCTATGCCTATGAACTGTACATTACTAACGTGCCTTCATGGGCACCTTCCGATAACTAAACTTCTCCAGTACTACACTTGTAGTATTGGTGGCCAACCCCGGCTTACGATAGTTATCTGGTTGATTCTGCCAGTAGTCATATGCTTGTCTCAAAGATTAAGCCATGCATGTCTAAGTATAAGCAATTATACAGCGAAACTGCGAATGGCTCATTATATAAGTTATCGTTTATTTGATAGCACCTTACTACTTGGATAACCGTGGTAATTCTAGAGCTAATACATGCTAAAAATCCCGACTTCGGAAGGGATGTATTTATTAGATTAAAAACCAATGCCTTCGGGCTTTCTGGTGATTCATAATAACTTCTCGAATCGCATGGCCTTGCGCCGGCGATGGTTCATTCAAATTTCTTCCCTATCAACTTTCGATGCGAAGGTCTTGTCTTCGCATGGTTACAACGGGTAACGGAGGGTTAGGGCTCGACCCCGGAGAGGGAGCCTGAGAAATGGCTACCACTTTTAAGGAAGGCAGCAGGCGCGCAAATTACCCAATCCCGACACGGGGAGGTAGTGACAATAAATACTGATACAGGGCTCTTATGGGTCTTGTAATCGGAATGAGTACAATTTAAATCCCTTAACGAGGAACAATTGGAGGGCAAGTCTGGTGCCAGCAGCCGCGGTAATTCCAGCTCCAATAGCGTATATTAAAGTTGTTGTGGTTAAAAAGCTCGTAGTTGAACCTTGGGCCTGGCTGGCCGGTCCCCCTCACCGGGTGCACTGGTCCGGCCGGGTCTTTCCCTCTGTGGAACCGCATGCCCTTCACTGGGTGTGTCGGGGAAACAGGACTTTTACTTTGAAAAAATTAGAGTGCTCCAGGCAGGCCTATGCTCGAATAGTACAGCATGGAATAATAGAATAGGACGTGTGGTTCTATTTTGTTGGTTTCTAGGACCGCCGTAATGATTAATAGGGACAGTCGGGGGCATCAGTATTCAGCTGTCAGAGGTGAAATTCTTGGATCTGCTGAAGACTAACTACTGCGAAAGCATTTGCCAAGGATGTTTT
>NW_027396520.1:30000-32500 GCF_048999995.1 Berkeleyomyces rouxiae | reverse complement strand
CATGGTTACAACGGGTAACGGAGGGTTAGGGCTCGACCCCGGAGAGGGAGCCTGAGAAATGGCTACCACTTTTAAGGAAGGCAGCAGGCGCGCAAATTACCCAATCCCGACACGGGGAGGTAGTGACAATAAATACTGATACAGGGCTCTTATGGGTCTTGTAATCGGAATGAGTACAATTTAAATCCCTTAACGAGGAACAATTGGAGGGCAAGTCTGGTGCCAGCAGCCGCGGTAATTCCAGCTCCAATAGCGTATATTAAAGTTGTTGTGGTTAAAAAGCTCGTAGTTGAACCTTGGGCCTGGCTGGCCGGTCCCCCTCACCGGGTGCACTGGTCCGGCCGGGTCTTTCCCTCTGTGGAACCGCATGCCCTTCACTGGGTGTGTCGGGGAAACAGGACTTTTACTTTGAAAAAATTAGAGTGCTCCAGGCAGGCCTATGCTCGAATAGTACAGCATGGAATAATAGAATAGGACGTGTGGTTCTATTTTGTTGGTTTCTAGGACCGCCGTAATGATTAATAGGGACAGTCGGGGGCATCAGTATTCAGCTGTCAGAGGTGAAATTCTTGGATCTGCTGAAGACTAACTACTGCGAAAGCATTTGCCAAGGATGTTTTCATTGATAAGGAACGAAAGTTAGGGGATCGAAGACGATCAGATACCGTCGTAGTCTTAACCATAAACTATGCCGACTAGGGATCGGACGATGTTATTTTTTGACTCGTTCGGCACCTTTCGAGAAATCAAAGTGCTTGGGCTCCAGGGGGAGTATGGTCGCAAGGCTGAAACTTAAAGAAATTGACGGAAGGGCACCACCAGGGGTGGAGCCTGCGGCTTAATTTGACTCAACACGGGGAAACTCACCAGGTCCAGACACAGTGAGGATTGACAGATTGAGAGCTCTTTCTTGATTCTGTGGGTGGTGGTGCATGGCCGTTCTTAGTTGGTGGAGTGATTTGTCTGCTTAATTGCGATAACGAACGAGACCTTAACCTGCTAAATAGCCCGTATTGCTTTGGCAGTACGCTGGCTTCTTAGAGGGACTATCGGCTCAAGCCGATGGAAGTTTGAGGCAATAACAGGTCTGTGATGCCCTTAGATGTTCTGGGCCGCACGCGCGTTACACTGACACAGCCAGCGAGTTCTTCCTTGACAGAGATGTTCGGGTAATCTTGTTAAACTGTGTCGTGCTGGGGATAGAGCATTGCAATTATTGCTCTTCAACGAGGAATCCCTAGTAAGCGCAAGTCATCAGCTTGCGTTGATTACGTCCCTGCCCTTTGTACACACCGCCCGTCGCTACTACCGATTGGATGGCTCAGTGAGATCTCCGGACTGGCCGAGAGAGGTGGGAAACTACCCCTCATGGCCGGAAAGCTGCTCAAACTCGGTCATCTAGAGGAAGTAAAAGTCGTAACAAGGTCTCCGTTGGTGAACCAGCGGAGGGATCATTATCGAGTTTTTAACTCTTAAACCATATGTGAACGTACCTTTTCTAGCTGCTTTGGCAGGTGCCTCTCGGGGCTTCTGCCGGTAGCATTTATAAACTCTTTATATTTCTATAGAATTATTCATTGCTGAGTGGCATTAACTAAATAAGTTAAAACTTTCAACAACGGATCTCTTGGCTCTAGCATCGATGAAGAACGCAGCGAAATGCGATAAGTAATGTGAATTGCAGAATTCAGTGAATCATCGAATCTTTGAACGCACATTGCGCCTGGCAGTATTCTGCCAGGCATGCCTGTCCGAGCGTCATTTCACCACTCAAGCTCTGCTTGGTGTTGGAGGACCCGCGTTTAGTCGCGGGCCGCCGAAATGCATCGGCTGTTGTATATACAGCTTCCCTGTGTAGTAAATGCTTAGCTTTACACTTTGAAACTTTTATATAACATGCCGAAAAACCCTCAACTTTTGAAAGGTTGACCTCGGATCAGGTAGGAATACCCGCTGAACTTAAGCATATCAATAAGCGGAGGAAAAGAAACCAACAGGGATTGCCCTAGTAACGGCGAGCGAAGCGGCAACAGCTCAAATTTGAAATCTGGCTATTTTGTAGTCCGAGTTGTAATTTGTAGAGGATGCTTTTGGTGAGGTGCCTTCCGAGTTCCCTGGAACGGGACGCCAGAGAGGGTGAGAGCCCCGTACGGTTGGATACCAAACCTTTGTATAGCTCCTTCGACGAGTCGAGTAGTTTGGGAATGCTGCTCTAAATGGGAGGTATATCTCTTCTAAAGCTAAATATAGGCTAGAGACCGATAGCGCACAAGTAGAGTGATCGAAAGATGAAAAGCACTTTGAAAAGAGAGTTAAACAGCACGTGAAATTGTTGAAAGGGAAGCGCCTATGACCAGACTTGTTTCTTTCAGTTTTGTTAGTTTTCGGACTGATTTACTCTGTTAGTACAGGCCAGCATCAGTTTGTTGTCAGGGAGAAAGGCTTAGGGAATGTGGCTCTTTCGGGAGTGTTATAGCCCTTTGCATAATACCTTTCGGCA
>NW_027396520.1:22500-25000 GCF_048999995.1 Berkeleyomyces rouxiae | reverse complement strand
CGGAGACAGCGGCGTGATACTGATGTTCTTGTAATGGATGTATTGCGATCCTGCTCTCCTCTCGGGGCACATCCGATTACACTTTGTACACTTGTGTATGAATGTGTAGTTGTATGGCGCTCTGGGGAATTTAGAGGGGGAAATCAGATTGTTAGTATCGCAGTACTGGGCCTATGCCTATGAACTGTACATTACTAACGTGCCTTCATGGGCACCTTCCGATAACTAAACTTCTCCAGTACTACACTTGTAGTATTGGTGGCCAACCCCGGCTTACGATAGTTATCTGGTTGATTCTGCCAGTAGTCATATGCTTGTCTCAAAGATTAAGCCATGCATGTCTAAGTATAAGCAATTATACAGCGAAACTGCGAATGGCTCATTATATAAGTTATCGTTTATTTGATAGCACCTTACTACTTGGATAACCGTGGTAATTCTAGAGCTAATACATGCTAAAAATCCCGACTTCGGAAGGGATGTATTTATTAGATTAAAAACCAATGCCTTCGGGCTTTCTGGTGATTCATAATAACTTCTCGAATCGCATGGCCTTGCGCCGGCGATGGTTCATTCAAATTTCTTCCCTATCAACTTTCGATGCGAAGGTCTTGTCTTCGCATGGTTACAACGGGTAACGGAGGGTTAGGGCTCGACCCCGGAGAGGGAGCCTGAGAAATGGCTACCACTTTTAAGGAAGGCAGCAGGCGCGCAAATTACCCAATCCCGACACGGGGAGGTAGTGACAATAAATACTGATACAGGGCTCTTATGGGTCTTGTAATCGGAATGAGTACAATTTAAATCCCTTAACGAGGAACAATTGGAGGGCAAGTCTGGTGCCAGCAGCCGCGGTAATTCCAGCTCCAATAGCGTATATTAAAGTTGTTGTGGTTAAAAAGCTCGTAGTTGAACCTTGGGCCTGGCTGGCCGGTCCCCCTCACCGGGTGCACTGGTCCGGCCGGGTCTTTCCCTCTGTGGAACCGCATGCCCTTCACTGGGTGTGTCGGGGAAACAGGACTTTTACTTTGAAAAAATTAGAGTGCTCCAGGCAGGCCTATGCTCGAATAGTACAGCATGGAATAATAGAATAGGACGTGTGGTTCTATTTTGTTGGTTTCTAGGACCGCCGTAATGATTAATAGGGACAGTCGGGGGCATCAGTATTCAGCTGTCAGAGGTGAAATTCTTGGATCTGCTGAAGACTAACTACTGCGAAAGCATTTGCCAAGGATGTTTTCATTGATAAGGAACGAAAGTTAGGGGATCGAAGACGATCAGATACCGTCGTAGTCTTAACCATAAACTATGCCGACTAGGGATCGGACGATGTTATTTTTTGACTCGTTCGGCACCTTTCGAGAAATCAAAGTGCTTGGGCTCCAGGGGGAGTATGGTCGCAAGGCTGAAACTTAAAGAAATTGACGGAAGGGCACCACCAGGGGTGGAGCCTGCGGCTTAATTTGACTCAACACGGGGAAACTCACCAGGTCCAGACACAGTGAGGATTGACAGATTGAGAGCTCTTTCTTGATTCTGTGGGTGGTGGTGCATGGCCGTTCTTAGTTGGTGGAGTGATTTGTCTGCTTAATTGCGATAACGAACGAGACCTTAACCTGCTAAATAGCCCGTATTGCTTTGGCAGTACGCTGGCTTCTTAGAGGGACTATCGGCTCAAGCCGATGGAAGTTTGAGGCAATAACAGGTCTGTGATGCCCTTAGATGTTCTGGGCCGCACGCGCGTTACACTGACACAGCCAGCGAGTTCTTCCTTGACAGAGATGTTCGGGTAATCTTGTTAAACTGTGTCGTGCTGGGGATAGAGCATTGCAATTATTGCTCTTCAACGAGGAATCCCTAGTAAGCGCAAGTCATCAGCTTGCGTTGATTACGTCCCTGCCCTTTGTACACACCGCCCGTCGCTACTACCGATTGGATGGCTCAGTGAGATCTCCGGACTGGCCGAGAGAGGTGGGAAACTACCCCTCATGGCCGGAAAGCTGCTCAAACTCGGTCATCTAGAGGAAGTAAAAGTCGTAACAAGGTCTCCGTTGGTGAACCAGCGGAGGGATCATTATCGAGTTTTTAACTCTTAAACCATATGTGAACGTACCTTTTCTAGCTGCTTTGGCAGGTGCCTCTCGGGGCTTCTGCCGGTAGCATTTATAAACTCTTTATATTTCTATAGAATTATTCATTGCTGAGTGGCATTAACTAAATAAGTTAAAACTTTCAACAACGGATCTCTTGGCTCTAGCATCGATGAAGAACGCAGCGAAATGCGATAAGTAATGTGAATTGCAGAATTCAGTGAATCATCGAATCTTTGAACGCACATTGCGCCTGGCAGTATTCTGCCAGGCATGCCTGTCCGAGCGTCATTTCACCACTCAAGCTCTGCTTGGTGTTGGAGGACCCGCGTTTAGTCGCGGGCCGCCGAAATGCATCGGCTGTTGTATATACAGCTTCCCTGTGTAGTAAATGCTTAGCTTTACACTTT
>NW_027396520.1:15000-17500 GCF_048999995.1 Berkeleyomyces rouxiae | reverse complement strand
AAAGTATGGCGTGGATCCACTGGCAGGGGACTCAAAGCCAAAGCCATTTTGACGCACTTCCAAGAAAGGAAGGAACGAGCAGATGGGATGAAAGAAAGAATGTGACTGCTAAAATTATATTTTAATTAGTTACTGCCTTTCCCGAGTCTCCTTTCCTTTTCTCTTCGACGTCATTGACGACACCTTAGTTTTGATACTGTGGAGTGGCTTTTATGGGTCTCTACAAAAAGCTGTTTATGGGAAGTAGTACACGCCGAATAGGATGTTGGTACTACCAACTATAATCAACTGGTTGTATTTGTGACTCGATCAGCCACTTATCTAACATTGAATCATTGCCAAAGTCCTTGTCATGACGTCAAAGTCACTTGCTCTTGGTCTCTCTACCTATCCCCGCATTTGCTAGATATACATAATGTGCCTTACTTGTTGGCGTTGAGATCATACTTGAACTCCGGCTGGGTCAGTGCATTGTGTTATATCGATCCTCGAAGAAGTGGATGCTCCGGCTTCTCACTTGCTTCTTGGTTGTCAGCAAAAGTCATGGATTCGTCCATTGGCTTTGTCTGCTGGATTCTGTAGATGATTTGGCTTCTGGCTATAATTACTACAAAACTTCCGGAGACAGCGGCGTGATACTGATGTTCTTGTAATGGATGTATTGCGATCCTGCTCTCCTCTCGGGGCACATCCGATTACACTTTGTACACTTGTGTATGAATGTGTAGTTGTATGGCGCTCTGGGGAATTTAGAGGGGGAAATCAGATTGTTAGTATCGCAGTACTGGGCCTATGCCTATGAACTGTACATTACTAACGTGCCTTCATGGGCACCTTCCGATAACTAAACTTCTCCAGTACTACACTTGTAGTATTGGTGGCCAACCCCGGCTTACGATAGTTATCTGGTTGATTCTGCCAGTAGTCATATGCTTGTCTCAAAGATTAAGCCATGCATGTCTAAGTATAAGCAATTATACAGCGAAACTGCGAATGGCTCATTATATAAGTTATCGTTTATTTGATAGCACCTTACTACTTGGATAACCGTGGTAATTCTAGAGCTAATACATGCTAAAAATCCCGACTTCGGAAGGGATGTATTTATTAGATTAAAAACCAATGCCTTCGGGCTTTCTGGTGATTCATAATAACTTCTCGAATCGCATGGCCTTGCGCCGGCGATGGTTCATTCAAATTTCTTCCCTATCAACTTTCGATGCGAAGGTCTTGTCTTCGCATGGTTACAACGGGTAACGGAGGGTTAGGGCTCGACCCCGGAGAGGGAGCCTGAGAAATGGCTACCACTTTTAAGGAAGGCAGCAGGCGCGCAAATTACCCAATCCCGACACGGGGAGGTAGTGACAATAAATACTGATACAGGGCTCTTATGGGTCTTGTAATCGGAATGAGTACAATTTAAATCCCTTAACGAGGAACAATTGGAGGGCAAGTCTGGTGCCAGCAGCCGCGGTAATTCCAGCTCCAATAGCGTATATTAAAGTTGTTGTGGTTAAAAAGCTCGTAGTTGAACCTTGGGCCTGGCTGGCCGGTCCCCCTCACCGGGTGCACTGGTCCGGCCGGGTCTTTCCCTCTGTGGAACCGCATGCCCTTCACTGGGTGTGTCGGGGAAACAGGACTTTTACTTTGAAAAAATTAGAGTGCTCCAGGCAGGCCTATGCTCGAATAGTACAGCATGGAATAATAGAATAGGACGTGTGGTTCTATTTTGTTGGTTTCTAGGACCGCCGTAATGATTAATAGGGACAGTCGGGGGCATCAGTATTCAGCTGTCAGAGGTGAAATTCTTGGATCTGCTGAAGACTAACTACTGCGAAAGCATTTGCCAAGGATGTTTTCATTGATAAGGAACGAAAGTTAGGGGATCGAAGACGATCAGATACCGTCGTAGTCTTAACCATAAACTATGCCGACTAGGGATCGGACGATGTTATTTTTTGACTCGTTCGGCACCTTTCGAGAAATCAAAGTGCTTGGGCTCCAGGGGGAGTATGGTCGCAAGGCTGAAACTTAAAGAAATTGACGGAAGGGCACCACCAGGGGTGGAGCCTGCGGCTTAATTTGACTCAACACGGGGAAACTCACCAGGTCCAGACACAGTGAGGATTGACAGATTGAGAGCTCTTTCTTGATTCTGTGGGTGGTGGTGCATGGCCGTTCTTAGTTGGTGGAGTGATTTGTCTGCTTAATTGCGATAACGAACGAGACCTTAACCTGCTAAATAGCCCGTATTGCTTTGGCAGTACGCTGGCTTCTTAGAGGGACTATCGGCTCAAGCCGATGGAAGTTTGAGGCAATAACAGGTCTGTGATGCCCTTAGATGTTCTGGGCCGCACGCGCGTTACACTGACACAGCCAGCGAGTTCTTCCTTGACAGAGATGTTCGGGTAATCTTGTTAAACTGTGTCGTGCTGGGGATAGAGCATTGCAATTATTGCTCTTCAACGAGGAATCCCTAGTAAGCGCAAGTCATCAGCTT
>NW_027396520.1:7500-10000 GCF_048999995.1 Berkeleyomyces rouxiae | reverse complement strand
AAAAAGGACAGGCGTTGGATGACGGGCCAACAGCACCGGCATAATTGTACCAAGCAGATAGCACATGCAGCTACAGTTAAAAATTAGGGCTCTTAACACTGCGTGGTGCTGCCTTTAAGCGCCTCCCAACCCATGAAAATGGAAAATGAAAGGTCAACGCGCAAAAATCGCGTTACTTTTGAATTGATGTTGAGTCGGAATTTACTTTTTGTCGTATTTTTGTCTGTATAATGGATAACCAAGGTGGCAGTAGACACCAAGTAATTCAGGTGCAAGGGTTAAACGGTTCAAGAAACCCTGACATGTTTAGCCATAACATTGTAGTTTTTTTTTTGGAAAGGACCCACTCATATATTGTCCAAATATGGTAATTGCCTGCTTACATAATCAGCAAACTATCCATCTGAAGTTTTGGGTAGTTGCCTATTAAACCCGATCACGCCTACCAACTACTGTTTTCAAAAAAAGGTAATTACATCATGGGATTGAGTAGAACGTCGAGTATCGTCTGATGTACAGATGAAGTTGGACTCGAGAAGGTTTTGGACTACAATCGCAGTTTTAATGCTCGCGAGTTGATTTCTATTCGGAACCCATAGTAAAGCGTCATTTTGGACAAAAAAGTATGGCGTGGATCCACTGGCAGGGGACTCAAAGCCAAAGCCATTTTGACGCACTTCCAAGAAAGGAAGGAACGAGCAGATGGGATGAAAGAAAGAATGTGACTGCTAAAATTATATTTTAATTAGTTACTGCCTTTCCCGAGTCTCCTTTCCTTTTCTCTTCGACGTCATTGACGACACCTTAGTTTTGATACTGTGGAGTGGCTTTTATGGGTCTCTACAAAAAGCTGTTTATGGGAAGTAGTACACGCCGAATAGGATGTTGGTACTACCAACTATAATCAACTGGTTGTATTTGTGACTCGATCAGCCACTTATCTAACATTGAATCATTGCCAAAGTCCTTGTCATGACGTCAAAGTCACTTGCTCTTGGTCTCTCTACCTATCCCCGCATTTGCTAGATATACATAATGTGCCTTACTTGTTGGCGTTGAGATCATACTTGAACTCCGGCTGGGTCAGTGCATTGTGTTATATCGATCCTCGAAGAAGTGGATGCTCCGGCTTCTCACTTGCTTCTTGGTTGTCAGCAAAAGTCATGGATTCGTCCATTGGCTTTGTCTGCTGGATTCTGTAGATGATTTGGCTTCTGGCTATAATTACTACAAAACTTCCGGAGACAGCGGCGTGATACTGATGTTCTTGTAATGGATGTATTGCGATCCTGCTCTCCTCTCGGGGCACATCCGATTACACTTTGTACACTTGTGTATGAATGTGTAGTTGTATGGCGCTCTGGGGAATTTAGAGGGGGAAATCAGATTGTTAGTATCGCAGTACTGGGCCTATGCCTATGAACTGTACATTACTAACGTGCCTTCATGGGCACCTTCCGATAACTAAACTTCTCCAGTACTACACTTGTAGTATTGGTGGCCAACCCCGGCTTACGATAGTTATCTGGTTGATTCTGCCAGTAGTCATATGCTTGTCTCAAAGATTAAGCCATGCATGTCTAAGTATAAGCAATTATACAGCGAAACTGCGAATGGCTCATTATATAAGTTATCGTTTATTTGATAGCACCTTACTACTTGGATAACCGTGGTAATTCTAGAGCTAATACATGCTAAAAATCCCGACTTCGGAAGGGATGTATTTATTAGATTAAAAACCAATGCCTTCGGGCTTTCTGGTGATTCATAATAACTTCTCGAATCGCATGGCCTTGCGCCGGCGATGGTTCATTCAAATTTCTTCCCTATCAACTTTCGATGCGAAGGTCTTGTCTTCGCATGGTTACAACGGGTAACGGAGGGTTAGGGCTCGACCCCGGAGAGGGAGCCTGAGAAATGGCTACCACTTTTAAGGAAGGCAGCAGGCGCGCAAATTACCCAATCCCGACACGGGGAGGTAGTGACAATAAATACTGATACAGGGCTCTTATGGGTCTTGTAATCGGAATGAGTACAATTTAAATCCCTTAACGAGGAACAATTGGAGGGCAAGTCTGGTGCCAGCAGCCGCGGTAATTCCAGCTCCAATAGCGTATATTAAAGTTGTTGTGGTTAAAAAGCTCGTAGTTGAACCTTGGGCCTGGCTGGCCGGTCCCCCTCACCGGGTGCACTGGTCCGGCCGGGTCTTTCCCTCTGTGGAACCGCATGCCCTTCACTGGGTGTGTCGGGGAAACAGGACTTTTACTTTGAAAAAATTAGAGTGCTCCAGGCAGGCCTATGCTCGAATAGTACAGCATGGAATAATAGAATAGGACGTGTGGTTCTATTTTGTTGGTTTCTAGGACCGCCGTAATGATTAATAGGGACAGTCGGGGGCATCAGTATTCAGCTGTCAGAGGTGAAATTCTTGGATCTGCTGAAGACTAACTACTGCGAAAGCATTTGCCAAGGATGTTTTCATTGATAAGGAACGAAAGTT
>NW_027396519.1:65000-67500 GCF_048999995.1 Berkeleyomyces rouxiae | reverse complement strand
CAAATCACTCCACCAACTAAGAACGGCCATGCACCACCACCCACAGAATCAAGAAAGAGCTCTCAATCTGTCAATCCTCACTGTGTCTGGACCTGGTGAGTTTCCCCGTGTTGAGTCAAATTAAGCCGCAGGCTCCACCCCTGGTGGTGCCCTTCCGTCAATTTCTTTAAGTTTCAGCCTTGCGACCATACTCCCCCTGGAGCCCAAGCACTTTGATTTCTCGAAAGGTGCCGAACGAGTCAAAAAATAACATCGTCCGATCCCTAGTCGGCATAGTTTATGGTTAAGACTACGACGGTATCTGATCGTCTTCGATCCCCTAACTTTCGTTCCTTATCAATGAAAACATCCTTGGCAAATGCTTTCGCAGTAGTTAGTCTTCAGCAGATCCAAGAATTTCACCTCTGACAGCTGAATACTGATGCCCCCGACTGTCCCTATTAATCATTACGGCGGTCCTAGAAACCAACAAAATAGAACCACACGTCCTATTCTATTATTCCATGCTGTACTATTCGAGCATAGGCCTGCCTGGAGCACTCTAATTTTTTCAAAGTAAAAGTCCTGTTTCCCCGACACACCCAGTGAAGGGCATGCGGTTCCACAGAGGGAAAGACCCGGCCGGACCAGTGCACCCGGTGAGGGGGACCGGCCAGCCAGGCCCAAGGTTCAACTACGAGCTTTTTAACCACAACAACTTTAATATACGCTATTGGAGCTGGAATTACCGCGGCTGCTGGCACCAGACTTGCCCTCCAATTGTTCCTCGTTAAGGGATTTAAATTGTACTCATTCCGATTACAAGACCCATAAGAGCCCTGTATCAGTATTTATTGTCACTACCTCCCCGTGTCGGGATTGGGTAATTTGCGCGCCTGCTGCCTTCCTTAAAAGTGGTAGCCATTTCTCAGGCTCCCTCTCCGGGGTCGAGCCCTAACCCTCCGTTACCCGTTGTAACCATGCGAAGACAAGACCTTCGCATCGAAAGTTGATAGGGAAGAAATTTGAATGAACCATCGCCGGCGCAAGGCCATGCGATTCGAGAAGTTATTATGAATCACCAGAAAGCCCGAAGGCATTGGTTTTTAATCTAATAAATACATCCCTTCCGAAGTCGGGATTTTTAGCATGTATTAGCTCTAGAATTACCACGGTTATCCAAGTAGTAAGGTGCTATCAAATAAACGATAACTTATATAATGAGCCATTCGCAGTTTCGCTGTATAATTGCTTATACTTAGACATGCATGGCTTAATCTTTGAGACAAGCATATGACTACTGGCAGAATCAACCAGATAACTATCGTAAGCCGGGGTTGGCCACCAATACTACAAGTGTAGTACTGGAGAAGTTTAGTTATCGGAAGGTGCCCATGAAGGCACGTTAGTAATGTACAGTTCATAGGCATAGGCCCAGTACTGCGATACTAACAATCTGATTTCCCCCTCTAAATTCCCCAGAGCGCCATACAACTACACATTCATACACAAGTGTACAAAGTGTAATCGGATGTGCCCCGAGAGGAGAGCAGGATCGCAATACATCCATTACAAGAACATCAGTATCACGCCGCTGTCTCCGGAAGTTTTGTAGTAATTATAGCCAGAAGCCAAATCATCTACAGAATCCAGCAGACAAAGCCAATGGACGAATCCATGACTTTTGCTGACAACCAAGAAGCAAGTGAGAAGCCGGAGCATCCACTTCTTCGAGGATCGATATAACACAATGCACTGACCCAGCCGGAGTTCAAGTATGATCTCAACGCCAACAAGTAAGGCACATTATGTATATCTAGCAAATGCGGGGATAGGTAGAGAGACCAAGAGCAAGTGACTTTGACGTCATGACAAGGACTTTGGCAATGATTCAATGTTAGATAAGTGGCTGATCGAGTCACAAATACAACCAGTTGATTATAGTTGGTAGTACCAACATCCTATTCGGCGTGTACTACTTCCCATAAACAGCTTTTTGTAGAGACCCATAAAAGCCACTCCACAGTATCAAAACTAAGGTGTCGTCAATGACGTCGAAGAGAAAAGGAAAGGAGACTCGGGAAAGGCAGTAACTAATTAAAATATAATTTTAGCAGTCACATTCTTTCTTTCATCCCATCTGCTCGTTCCTTCCTTTCTTGGAAGTGCGTCAAAATGGCTTTGGCTTTGAGTCCCCTGCCAGTGGATCCACGCCATACTTTTTTGTCCAAAATGACGCTTTACTATGGGTTCCGAATAGAAATCAACTCGCGAGCATTAAAACTGCGATTGTAGTCCAAAACCTTCTCGAGTCCAACTTCATCTGTACATCAGACGATACTCGACGTTCTACTCAATCCCATGATGTAATTACCTTTTTTTGAAAACAGTAGTTGGTAGGCGTGATCGGGTTTAATAGGCAACTACCCAAAACTTCAGATGGATAGTTTGCTGATTATGTAAGCAGGCAATTACCATATTTGGACAATATATGAGTGGGTCCTTTCCAAAAAAAAAACTA
>NW_027396519.1:57500-60000 GCF_048999995.1 Berkeleyomyces rouxiae | reverse complement strand
GCAATGAATAATTCTATAGAAATATAAAGAGTTTATAAATGCTACCGGCAGAAGCCCCGAGAGGCACCTGCCAAAGCAGCTAGAAAAGGTACGTTCACATATGGTTTAAGAGTTAAAAACTCGATAATGATCCCTCCGCTGGTTCACCAACGGAGACCTTGTTACGACTTTTACTTCCTCTAGATGACCGAGTTTGAGCAGCTTTCCGGCCATGAGGGGTAGTTTCCCACCTCTCTCGGCCAGTCCGGAGATCTCACTGAGCCATCCAATCGGTAGTAGCGACGGGCGGTGTGTACAAAGGGCAGGGACGTAATCAACGCAAGCTGATGACTTGCGCTTACTAGGGATTCCTCGTTGAAGAGCAATAATTGCAATGCTCTATCCCCAGCACGACACAGTTTAACAAGATTACCCGAACATCTCTGTCAAGGAAGAACTCGCTGGCTGTGTCAGTGTAACGCGCGTGCGGCCCAGAACATCTAAGGGCATCACAGACCTGTTATTGCCTCAAACTTCCATCGGCTTGAGCCGATAGTCCCTCTAAGAAGCCAGCGTACTGCCAAAGCAATACGGGCTATTTAGCAGGTTAAGGTCTCGTTCGTTATCGCAATTAAGCAGACAAATCACTCCACCAACTAAGAACGGCCATGCACCACCACCCACAGAATCAAGAAAGAGCTCTCAATCTGTCAATCCTCACTGTGTCTGGACCTGGTGAGTTTCCCCGTGTTGAGTCAAATTAAGCCGCAGGCTCCACCCCTGGTGGTGCCCTTCCGTCAATTTCTTTAAGTTTCAGCCTTGCGACCATACTCCCCCTGGAGCCCAAGCACTTTGATTTCTCGAAAGGTGCCGAACGAGTCAAAAAATAACATCGTCCGATCCCTAGTCGGCATAGTTTATGGTTAAGACTACGACGGTATCTGATCGTCTTCGATCCCCTAACTTTCGTTCCTTATCAATGAAAACATCCTTGGCAAATGCTTTCGCAGTAGTTAGTCTTCAGCAGATCCAAGAATTTCACCTCTGACAGCTGAATACTGATGCCCCCGACTGTCCCTATTAATCATTACGGCGGTCCTAGAAACCAACAAAATAGAACCACACGTCCTATTCTATTATTCCATGCTGTACTATTCGAGCATAGGCCTGCCTGGAGCACTCTAATTTTTTCAAAGTAAAAGTCCTGTTTCCCCGACACACCCAGTGAAGGGCATGCGGTTCCACAGAGGGAAAGACCCGGCCGGACCAGTGCACCCGGTGAGGGGGACCGGCCAGCCAGGCCCAAGGTTCAACTACGAGCTTTTTAACCACAACAACTTTAATATACGCTATTGGAGCTGGAATTACCGCGGCTGCTGGCACCAGACTTGCCCTCCAATTGTTCCTCGTTAAGGGATTTAAATTGTACTCATTCCGATTACAAGACCCATAAGAGCCCTGTATCAGTATTTATTGTCACTACCTCCCCGTGTCGGGATTGGGTAATTTGCGCGCCTGCTGCCTTCCTTAAAAGTGGTAGCCATTTCTCAGGCTCCCTCTCCGGGGTCGAGCCCTAACCCTCCGTTACCCGTTGTAACCATGCGAAGACAAGACCTTCGCATCGAAAGTTGATAGGGAAGAAATTTGAATGAACCATCGCCGGCGCAAGGCCATGCGATTCGAGAAGTTATTATGAATCACCAGAAAGCCCGAAGGCATTGGTTTTTAATCTAATAAATACATCCCTTCCGAAGTCGGGATTTTTAGCATGTATTAGCTCTAGAATTACCACGGTTATCCAAGTAGTAAGGTGCTATCAAATAAACGATAACTTATATAATGAGCCATTCGCAGTTTCGCTGTATAATTGCTTATACTTAGACATGCATGGCTTAATCTTTGAGACAAGCATATGACTACTGGCAGAATCAACCAGATAACTATCGTAAGCCGGGGTTGGCCACCAATACTACAAGTGTAGTACTGGAGAAGTTTAGTTATCGGAAGGTGCCCATGAAGGCACGTTAGTAATGTACAGTTCATAGGCATAGGCCCAGTACTGCGATACTAACAATCTGATTTCCCCCTCTAAATTCCCCAGAGCGCCATACAACTACACATTCATACACAAGTGTACAAAGTGTAATCGGATGTGCCCCGAGAGGAGAGCAGGATCGCAATACATCCATTACAAGAACATCAGTATCACGCCGCTGTCTCCGGAAGTTTTGTAGTAATTATAGCCAGAAGCCAAATCATCTACAGAATCCAGCAGACAAAGCCAATGGACGAATCCATGACTTTTGCTGACAACCAAGAAGCAAGTGAGAAGCCGGAGCATCCACTTCTTCGAGGATCGATATAACACAATGCACTGACCCAGCCGGAGTTCAAGTATGATCTCAACGCCAACAAGTAAGGCACATTATGTATATCTAGCAAATGCGGGGATAGGTAGAGAGACCAAGAGCAAGTGACTTTGACGTCATGACAATGACTTTGGCAATGATTCAATGTTAGA
>NW_027396519.1:50000-52500 GCF_048999995.1 Berkeleyomyces rouxiae | reverse complement strand
AAACTACTCGACTCGTCGAAGGAGCTATACAAAGGTTTGGTATCCAACCGTACGGGGCTCTCACCCTCTCTGGCGTCCCGTTCCAGGGAACTCGGAAGGCACCTCACCAAAAGCATCCTCTACAAATTACAACTCGGACTACAAAATAGCCAGATTTCAAATTTGAGCTGTTGCCGCTTCGCTCGCCGTTACTAGGGCAATCCCTGTTGGTTTCTTTTCCTCCGCTTATTGATATGCTTAAGTTCAGCGGGTATTCCTACCTGATCCGAGGTCAACCTTTCAAAAGTTGAGGGTTTTTCGGCATGTTATATAAAAGTTTCAAAGTGTAAAGCTAAGCATTTACTACACAGGGAAGCTGTATATACAACAGCCGATGCATTTCGGCGGCCCGCGACTAAACGCGGGTCCTCCAACACCAAGCAGAGCTTGAGTGGTGAAATGACGCTCGGACAGGCATGCCTGGCAGAATACTGCCAGGCGCAATGTGCGTTCAAAGATTCGATGATTCACTGAATTCTGCAATTCACATTACTTATCGCATTTCGCTGCGTTCTTCATCGATGCTAGAGCCAAGAGATCCGTTGTTGAAAGTTTTAACTTATTTAGTTAATGCCACTCAGCAATGAATAATTCTATAGAAATATAAAGAGTTTATAAATGCTACCGGCAGAAGCCCCGAGAGGCACCTGCCAAAGCAGCTAGAAAAGGTACGTTCACATATGGTTTAAGAGTTAAAAACTCGATAATGATCCCTCCGCTGGTTCACCAACGGAGACCTTGTTACGACTTTTACTTCCTCTAGATGACCGAGTTTGAGCAGCTTTCCGGCCATGAGGGGTAGTTTCCCACCTCTCTCGGCCAGTCCGGAGATCTCACTGAGCCATCCAATCGGTAGTAGCGACGGGCGGTGTGTACAAAGGGCAGGGACGTAATCAACGCAAGCTGATGACTTGCGCTTACTAGGGATTCCTCGTTGAAGAGCAATAATTGCAATGCTCTATCCCCAGCACGACACAGTTTAACAAGATTACCCGAACATCTCTGTCAAGGAAGAACTCGCTGGCTGTGTCAGTGTAACGCGCGTGCGGCCCAGAACATCTAAGGGCATCACAGACCTGTTATTGCCTCAAACTTCCATCGGCTTGAGCCGATAGTCCCTCTAAGAAGCCAGCGTACTGCCAAAGCAATACGGGCTATTTAGCAGGTTAAGGTCTCGTTCGTTATCGCAATTAAGCAGACAAATCACTCCACCAACTAAGAACGGCCATGCACCACCACCCACAGAATCAAGAAAGAGCTCTCAATCTGTCAATCCTCACTGTGTCTGGACCTGGTGAGTTTCCCCGTGTTGAGTCAAATTAAGCCGCAGGCTCCACCCCTGGTGGTGCCCTTCCGTCAATTTCTTTAAGTTTCAGCCTTGCGACCATACTCCCCCTGGAGCCCAAGCACTTTGATTTCTCGAAAGGTGCCGAACGAGTCAAAAAATAACATCGTCCGATCCCTAGTCGGCATAGTTTATGGTTAAGACTACGACGGTATCTGATCGTCTTCGATCCCCTAACTTTCGTTCCTTATCAATGAAAACATCCTTGGCAAATGCTTTCGCAGTAGTTAGTCTTCAGCAGATCCAAGAATTTCACCTCTGACAGCTGAATACTGATGCCCCCGACTGTCCCTATTAATCATTACGGCGGTCCTAGAAACCAACAAAATAGAACCACACGTCCTATTCTATTATTCCATGCTGTACTATTCGAGCATAGGCCTGCCTGGAGCACTCTAATTTTTTCAAAGTAAAAGTCCTGTTTCCCCGACACACCCAGTGAAGGGCATGCGGTTCCACAGAGGGAAAGACCCGGCCGGACCAGTGCACCCGGTGAGGGGGACCGGCCAGCCAGGCCCAAGGTTCAACTACGAGCTTTTTAACCACAACAACTTTAATATACGCTATTGGAGCTGGAATTACCGCGGCTGCTGGCACCAGACTTGCCCTCCAATTGTTCCTCGTTAAGGGATTTAAATTGTACTCATTCCGATTACAAGACCCATAAGAGCCCTGTATCAGTATTTATTGTCACTACCTCCCCGTGTCGGGATTGGGTAATTTGCGCGCCTGCTGCCTTCCTTAAAAGTGGTAGCCATTTCTCAGGCTCCCTCTCCGGGGTCGAGCCCTAACCCTCCGTTACCCGTTGTAACCATGCGAAGACAAGACCTTCGCATCGAAAGTTGATAGGGAAGAAATTTGAATGAACCATCGCCGGCGCAAGGCCATGCGATTCGAGAAGTTATTATGAATCACCAGAAAGCCCGAAGGCATTGGTTTTTAATCTAATAAATACATCCCTTCCGAAGTCGGGATTTTTAGCATGTATTAGCTCTAGAATTACCACGGTTATCCAAGTAGTAAGGTGCTATCAAATAAACGATAACTTATATAATGAGCCATTCGCAGTTTCGCTGTATAATTGCTTATACTTAGACATGCATGGCTTAATCTTTG
>NW_027396519.1:42500-45000 GCF_048999995.1 Berkeleyomyces rouxiae | reverse complement strand
GCCCCCATGCTCATATTTGACGATCGATTTGCACGTCAGAACCGCTGCGAGCCTCCACCAGAGTTTCCTCTGGCTTCACCCTATACAAGCATAGTTCACCTTCTTTCGGGTCCAACCCTGTGTGCTCTTACTCAAATCCATCCGAGAACATCAGAATCGGTCGATGATGCGCCGAAGCTCTCACCTACGTTCACGTTCATTACGCGCTGGGGTTTTACACCCAAACACTCGCACATAAGGTTGACTCCTTGGTCCGTGTTTCAAGACGGGTCGCTGATGACCATTACGCCAGCATCCTTGCCTCCTCAGTCTGCCGAAAGGTATTATGCAAAGGGCTATAACACTCCCGAAAGAGCCACATTCCCTAAGCCTTTCTCCCTGACAACAAACTGATGCTGGCCTGTACTAACAGAGTAAATCAGTCCGAAAACTAACAAAACTGAAAGAAACAAGTCTGGTCATAGGCGCTTCCCTTTCAACAATTTCACGTGCTGTTTAACTCTCTTTTCAAAGTGCTTTTCATCTTTCGATCACTCTACTTGTGCGCTATCGGTCTCTAGCCTATATTTAGCTTTAGAAGAGATATACCTCCCATTTAGAGCAGCATTCCCAAACTACTCGACTCGTCGAAGGAGCTATACAAAGGTTTGGTATCCAACCGTACGGGGCTCTCACCCTCTCTGGCGTCCCGTTCCAGGGAACTCGGAAGGCACCTCACCAAAAGCATCCTCTACAAATTACAACTCGGACTACAAAATAGCCAGATTTCAAATTTGAGCTGTTGCCGCTTCGCTCGCCGTTACTAGGGCAATCCCTGTTGGTTTCTTTTCCTCCGCTTATTGATATGCTTAAGTTCAGCGGGTATTCCTACCTGATCCGAGGTCAACCTTTCAAAAGTTGAGGGTTTTTCGGCATGTTATATAAAAGTTTCAAAGTGTAAAGCTAAGCATTTACTACACAGGGAAGCTGTATATACAACAGCCGATGCATTTCGGCGGCCCGCGACTAAACGCGGGTCCTCCAACACCAAGCAGAGCTTGAGTGGTGAAATGACGCTCGGACAGGCATGCCTGGCAGAATACTGCCAGGCGCAATGTGCGTTCAAAGATTCGATGATTCACTGAATTCTGCAATTCACATTACTTATCGCATTTCGCTGCGTTCTTCATCGATGCTAGAGCCAAGAGATCCGTTGTTGAAAGTTTTAACTTATTTAGTTAATGCCACTCAGCAATGAATAATTCTATAGAAATATAAAGAGTTTATAAATGCTACCGGCAGAAGCCCCGAGAGGCACCTGCCAAAGCAGCTAGAAAAGGTACGTTCACATATGGTTTAAGAGTT
Organism: Berkeleyomyces rouxiae; assembly: GCF_048999995.1. Classification (NCBI taxonomy): domain Eukaryota; kingdom Fungi; phylum Ascomycota; class Sordariomycetes; order Microascales; family Ceratocystidaceae; genus Berkeleyomyces; species Berkeleyomyces rouxiae. The sequence goes on along the minus strand of NW_027396519.1, from coordinate 43,656 downwards.
AAAAACTCGATAATGATCCCTCCGCTGGTTCACCAACGGAGACCTTGTTACGACTTTTACTTCCTCTAGATGACCGAGTTTGAGCAGCTTTCCGGCCATGAGGGGTAGTTTCCCACCTCTCTCGGCCAGTCCGGAGATCTCACTGAGCCATCCAATCGGTAGTAGCGACGGGCGGTGTGTACAAAGGGCAGGGACGTAATCAACGCAAGCTGATGACTTGCGCTTACTAGGGATTCCTCGTTGAAGAGCAATAATTGCAATGCTCTATCCCCAGCACGACACAGTTTAACAAGATTACCCGAACATCTCTGTCAAGGAAGAACTCGCTGGCTGTGTCAGTGTAACGCGCGTGCGGCCCAGAACATCTAAGGGCATCACAGACCTGTTATTGCCTCAAACTTCCATCGGCTTGAGCCGATAGTCCCTCTAAGAAGCCAGCGTACTGCCAAAGCAATACGGGCTATTTAGCAGGTTAAGGTCTCGTTCGTTATCGCAATTAAGCAGACAAATCACTCCACCAACTAAGAACGGCCATGCACCACCACCCACAGAATCAAGAAAGAGCTCTCAATCTGTCAATCCTCACTGTGTCTGGACCTGGTGAGTTTCCCCGTGTTGAGTCAAATTAAGCCGCAGGCTCCACCCCTGGTGGTGCCCTTCCGTCAATTTCTTTAAGTTTCAGCCTTGCGACCATACTCCCCCTGGAGCCCAAGCACTTTGATTTCTCGAAAGGTGCCGAACGAGTCAAAAAATAACATCGTCCGATCCCTAGTCGGCATAGTTTATGGTTAAGACTACGACGGTATCTGATCGTCTTCGATCCCCTAACTTTCGTTCCTTATCAATGAAAACATCCTTGGCAAATGCTTTCGCAGTAGTTAGTCTTCAGCAGATCCAAGAATTTCACCTCTGACAGCTGAATACTGATGCCCCCGACTGTCCCTATTAATCATTACGGCGGTCCTAGAAACCAACAAAATAGAACCACACGTCCTATTCTATTATTCCATGCTGTACTATTCGAGCATAGGCCTGCCTGGAGCACTCTAATTTTTTCAAAGTAAAAGTCCTGTTTCCCCGACACACCCAGTGAAGGGCATGCGGTTCCACAGAGGGAAAGACCCGGCCGGACCAGTGCACCCGGTGAGGGGGACCG
>NW_027396519.1:32500-35000 GCF_048999995.1 Berkeleyomyces rouxiae | reverse complement strand
CACCACCACCCACAGAATCAAGAAAGAGCTCTCAATCTGTCAATCCTCACTGTGTCTGGACCTGGTGAGTTTCCCCGTGTTGAGTCAAATTAAGCCGCAGGCTCCACCCCTGGTGGTGCCCTTCCGTCAATTTCTTTAAGTTTCAGCCTTGCGACCATACTCCCCCTGGAGCCCAAGCACTTTGATTTCTCGAAAGGTGCCGAACGAGTCAAAAAATAACATCGTCCGATCCCTAGTCGGCATAGTTTATGGTTAAGACTACGACGGTATCTGATCGTCTTCGATCCCCTAACTTTCGTTCCTTATCAATGAAAACATCCTTGGCAAATGCTTTCGCAGTAGTTAGTCTTCAGCAGATCCAAGAATTTCACCTCTGACAGCTGAATACTGATGCCCCCGACTGTCCCTATTAATCATTACGGCGGTCCTAGAAACCAACAAAATAGAACCACACGTCCTATTCTATTATTCCATGCTGTACTATTCGAGCATAGGCCTGCCTGGAGCACTCTAATTTTTTCAAAGTAAAAGTCCTGTTTCCCCGACACACCCAGTGAAGGGCATGCGGTTCCACAGAGGGAAAGACCCGGCCGGACCAGTGCACCCGGTGAGGGGGACCGGCCAGCCAGGCCCAAGGTTCAACTACGAGCTTTTTAACCACAACAACTTTAATATACGCTATTGGAGCTGGAATTACCGCGGCTGCTGGCACCAGACTTGCCCTCCAATTGTTCCTCGTTAAGGGATTTAAATTGTACTCATTCCGATTACAAGACCCATAAGAGCCCTGTATCAGTATTTATTGTCACTACCTCCCCGTGTCGGGATTGGGTAATTTGCGCGCTGCTGCCTTCCTTAAAAGTGGTAGCCATTTCTCAGGCTCCCTCTCCGGGGTCGAGCCCTAACCCTCCGTTACCCGTTGTAACCATGCGAAGACAAGACCTTCGCATCGAAAGTTGATAGGGAAGAAATTTGAATGAACCATCGCCGGCGCAAGGCCATGCGATTCGAGAAGTTATTATGAATCACCAGAAAGCCCGAAGGCATTGGTTTTTAATCTAATAAATACATCCCTTCCGAAGTCGGGATTTTTAGCATGTATTAGCTCTAGAATTACCACGGTTATCCAAGTAGTAAGGTGCTATCAAATAAACGATAACTTATATAATGAGCCATTCGCAGTTTCGCTGTATAATTGCTTATACTTAGACATGCATGGCTTAATCTTTGAGACAAGCATATGACTACTGGCAGAATCAACCAGATAACTATCGTAAGCCGGGGTTGGCCACCAATACTACAAGTGTAGTACTGGAGAAGTTTAGTTATCGGAAGGTGCCCATGAAGGCACGTTAGTAATGTACAGTTCATAGGCATAGGCCCAGTACTGCGATACTAACAATCTGATTTCCCCCTCTAAATTCCCCAGAGCGCCATACAACTACACATTCATACACAGTGTACAAAGTGTAATCGGATGTGCCCCGAGAGGAGAGCAGGATCGCAATACATCCATTACAAGAACTCAGTATCACGCCGCTGTCTCCGGAAGTTTTGTAGTAATTATAGCCAGAAGCCAAATCATCTACAGAATCCAGCAGACAAAGCCAATGGACGAATCCATGACTTTTGCTGACAACCAAGAAGCAAGTGAGAAGCCGGAGCATCCACTTCTTCGAGGATCGATATAACACAATGCACTGACCCAGCCGGAGTTCAAGTATGATCTCAACGCCAACAAGTAAGGCACATATGTATATCTAGCAAATGCGGGGATAGGTAGAGAGACCAAGAGCATGTGACTTTGACGTCATGACAAGGACTTTGGCAATGATTCAATGTTAGATAAGTGGCTGATCGAGTCACAAATACAACCAGTTGATTATAGTTGGTAGTACCAACATCCTATTCGGCGTGTACTACTTCCCATAAACAGCTTTTTGTAGAGACCCATAAAAGCCACTCCACAGTATCAAAACTAAGGTGTCGTCAATGACGTCGAAGAGAAAAGGAAAGGAGACTCGGGAAAGGCAGTAACTAATTAAAATATAATTTTAGCAGTCACATTCTTTCTTTCATCCCATCTGCTCGTTCCTTCCTTTCTTGGAAGTGCGTCAAAATGGCTTTGGCTTTGAGTCCCCTGCCAGTGGATCCACGCCATACTTTTTTGTCCAAAATGACGCTTTACTATGGGTTCCGAATAGAAATCAACTCGCGAGCATTAAAACTGCGATTGTAGTCCAAAACCTTCTCGAGTCCAACTTCATCTGTACATCAGACGATACTCGACGTTCTACTCAATCCCATGATGTAATTACCTTTTTTTGAAAACAGTAGTTGGTAGGCGTGATCGGGTTTAATAGGCAACTACCCAAAACTTCAGATGGATAGTTTGCTGATTATGTAAGCAGGCAATTACCATATTTGGACAATATATGAGTGGGTCCTTTCCAAAAAAAAAACTACAATGTTATGGCTAAACATGTCAGGGTTTCTTGAA
>NW_027396519.1:25000-27500 GCF_048999995.1 Berkeleyomyces rouxiae | reverse complement strand
TTCTATAGAAATATAAAGAGTTTATAAATGCTACCGGCAGAAGCCCCGAGAGGCACCTGCCAAAGCAGCTAGAAAAGGTACGTTCACATATGGTTTAAGAGTTAAAAACTCGATAATGATCCCTCCGCTGGTTCACCAACGGAGACCTTGTTACGACTTTTACTTCCTCTAGATGACCGAGTTTGAGCAGCTTTCCGGCCATGAGGGGTAGTTTCCCACCTCTCTCGGCCAGTCCGGAGATCTCACTGAGCCATCCAATCGGTAGTAGCGACGGGCGGTGTGTACAAAGGGCAGGGACGTAATCAACGCAAGCTGATGACTTGCGCTTACTAGGGATTCCTCGTTGAAGAGCAATAATTGCAATGCTCTATCCCCAGCACGACACAGTTTAACAAGATTACCCGAACATCTCTGTCAAGGAAGAACTCGCTGGCTGTGTCAGTGTAACGCGCGTGCGGCCCAGAACATCTAAGGGCATCACAGACCTGTTATTGCCTCAAACTTCCATCGGCTTGAGCCGATAGTCCCTCTAAGAAGCCAGCGTACTGCCAAAGCAATACGGGCTATTTAGCAGGTTAAGGTCTCGTTCGTTATCGCAATTAAGCAGACAAATCACTCCACCAACTAAGAACGGCCATGCACCACCACCCACAGAATCAAGAAAGAGCTCTCAATCTGTCAATCCTCACTGTGTCTGGACCTGGTGAGTTTCCCCGTGTTGAGTCAAATTAAGCCGCAGGCTCCACCCCTGGTGGTGCCCTTCCGTCAATTTCTTTAAGTTTCAGCCTTGCGACCATACTCCCCCTGGAGCCCAAGCACTTTGATTTCTCGAAAGGTGCCGAACGAGTCAAAAAATAACATCGTCCGATCCCTAGTCGGCATAGTTTATGGTTAAGACTACGACGGTATCTGATCGTCTTCGATCCCCTAACTTTCGTTCCTTATCAATGAAAACATCCTTGGCAAATGCTTTCGCAGTAGTTAGTCTTCAGCAGATCCAAGAATTTCACCTCTGACAGCTGAATACTGATGCCCCCGACTGTCCCTATTAATCATTACGGCGGTCCTAGAAACCAACAAAATAGAACCACACGTCCTATTCTATTATTCCATGCTGTACTATTCGAGCATAGGCCTGCCTGGAGCACTCTAATTTTTTCAAAGTAAAAGTCCTGTTTCCCCGACACACCCAGTGAAGGGCATGCGGTTCCACAGAGGGAAAGACCCGGCCGGACCAGTGCACCCGGTGAGGGGGACCGGCCAGCCAGGCCCAAGGTTCAACTACGAGCTTTTTAACCACAACAACTTTAATATACGCTATTGGAGCTGGAATTACCGCGGCTGCTGGCACCAGACTTGCCCTCCAATTGTTCCTCGTTAAGGGATTTAAATTGTACTCATTCCGATTACAAGACCCATAAGAGCCCTGTATCAGTATTTATTGTCACTACCTCCCCGTGTCGGGATTGGGTAATTTGCGCGCCTGCTGCCTTCCTTAAAAGTGGTAGCCATTTCTCAGGCTCCCTCTCCGGGGTCGAGCCCTAACCCTCCGTTACCCGTTGTAACCATGCGAAGACAAGACCTTCGCATCGAAAGTTGATAGGGAAGAAATTTGAATGAACCATCGCCGGCGCAAGGCCATGCGATTCGAGAAGTTATTATGAATCACCAGAAAGCCCGAAGGCATTGGTTTTTAATCTAATAAATACATCCCTTCCGAAGTCGGGATTTTTAGCATGTATTAGCTCTAGAATTACCACGGTTATCCAAGTAGTAAGGTGCTATCAAATAAACGATAACTTATATAATGAGCCATTCGCAGTTTCGCTGTATAATTGCTTATACTTAGACATGCATGGCTTAATCTTTGAGACAAGCATATGACTACTGGCAGAATCAACCAGATAACTATCGTAAGCCGGGGTTGGCCACCAATACTACAAGTGTAGTACTGGAGAAGTTTAGTTATCGGAAGGTGCCCATGAAGGCACGTTAGTAATGTACAGTTCATAGGCATAGGCCCAGTACTGCGATACTAACAATCTGATTTCCCCCTCTAAATTCCCCAGAGCGCCATACAACTACACATTCATACACAAGTGTACAAAGTGTAATCGGATGTGCCCCGAGAGGAGAGCAGGATCGCAATACATCCATTACAAGAACATCAGTATCACGCCGCTGTCTCCGGAAGTTTTGTAGTAATTATAGCCAGAAGCCAAATCATCTACAGAATCCAGCAGACAAAGCCAATGGACGAATCCATGACTTTTGCTGACAACCAAGAAGCAAGTGAGAAGCCGGAGCATCCACTTCTTCGAGGATCGATATAACACAATGCACTGACCCAGCCTGAGTTCAAGTATGATCTCAACGCCAACAAGTAAGGCACATTATGTATATCTAGCAAATGCGGGGATAGGTAGAGAGACCAAGAGCAAGTGACTTTGACGTCATGACAAGGACTTTGGCAATGATTCAATGTTAGATAAGTGGCTGA
>NW_027396519.1:17500-20000 GCF_048999995.1 Berkeleyomyces rouxiae | reverse complement strand
ACTCGTCGAAGGAGCTATACAAAGGTTTGGTATCCAACCGTACGGGGCTCTCACCCTCTCTGGCGTCCCGTTCCAGGGAACTCGGAAGGCACCTCACCAAAAGCATCCTCTACAAATTACAACTCGGACTACAAAATAGCCAGATTTCAAATTTGAGCTGTTGCCGCTTCGCTCGCCGTTACTAGGGCAATCCCTGTTGGTTTCTTTTCCTCCGCTTATTGATATGCTTAAGTTCAGCGGGTATTCCTACCTGATCCGAGGTCAACCTTTCAAAAGTTGAGGGTTTTTCGGCATGTTATATAAAAGTTTCAAAGTGTAAAGCTAAGCATTTACTACACAGGGAAGCTGTATATACAACAGCCGATGCATTTCGGCGGCCCGCGACTAAACGCGGGTCCTCCAACACCAAGCAGAGCTTGAGTGGTGAAATGACGCTCGGACAGGCATGCCTGGCAGAATACTGCCAGGCGCAATGTGCGTTCAAAGATTCGATGATTCACTGAATTCTGCAATTCACATTACTTATCGCATTTCGCTGCGTTCTTCATCGATGCTAGAGCCAAGAGATCCGTTGTTGAAAGTTTTAACTTATTTAGTTAATGCCACTCAGCAATGAATAATTCTATAGAAATATAAAGAGTTTATAAATGCTACCGGCAGAAGCCCCGAGAGGCACCTGCCAAAGCAGCTAGAAAAGGTACGTTCACATATGGTTTAAGAGTTAAAAACTCGATAATGATCCCTCCGCTGGTTCACCAACGGAGACCTTGTTACGACTTTTACTTCCTCTAGATGACCGAGTTTGAGCAGCTTTCCGGCCATGAGGGGTAGTTTCCCACCTCTCTCGGCCAGTCCGGAGATCTCACTGAGCCATCCAATCGGTAGTAGCGACGGGCGGTGTGTACAAAGGGCAGGGACGTAATCAACGCAAGCTGATGACTTGCGCTTACTAGGGATTCCTCGTTGAAGAGCAATAATTGCAATGCTCTATCCCCAGCACGACACAGTTTAACAAGATTACCCGAACATCTCTGTCAAGGAAGAACTCGCTGGCTGTGTCAGTGTAACGCGCGTGCGGCCCAGAACATCTAAGGGCATCACAGACCTGTTATTGCCTCAAACTTCCATCGGCTTGAGCCGATAGTCCCTCTAAGAAGCCAGCGTACTGCCAAAGCAATACGGGCTATTTAGCAGGTTAAGGTCTCGTTCGTTATCGCAATTAAGCAGACAAATCACTCCACCAACTAAGAACGGCCATGCACCACCACCCACAGAATCAAGAAAGAGCTCTCAATCTGTCAATCCTCACTGTGTCTGGACCTGGTGAGTTTCCCCGTGTTGAGTCAAATTAAGCCGCAGGCTCCACCCCTGGTGGTGCCCTTCCGTCAATTTCTTTAAGTTTCAGCCTTGCGACCATACTCCCCCTGGAGCCCAAGCACTTTGATTTCTCGAAAGGTGCCGAACGAGTCAAAAAATAACATCGTCCGATCCCTAGTCGGCATAGTTTATGGTTAAGACTACGACGGTATCTGATCGTCTTCGATCCCCTAACTTTCGTTCCTTATCAATGAAAACATCCTTGGCAAATGCTTTCGCAGTAGTTAGTCTTCAGCAGATCCAAGAATTTCACCTCTGACAGCTGAATACTGATGCCCCCGACTGTCCCTATTAATCATTACGGCGGTCCTAGAAACCAACAAAATAGAACCACACGTCCTATTCTATTATTCCATGCTGTACTATTCGAGCATAGGCCTGCCTGGAGCACTCTAATTTTTTCAAAGTAAAAGTCCTGTTTCCCCGACACACCCAGTGAAGGGCATGCGGTTCCACAGAGGGAAAGACCCGGCCGGACCAGTGCACCCGGTGAGGGGGACCGGCCAGCCAGGCCCAAGGTTCAACTACGAGCTTTTTAACCACAACAACTTTAATATACGCTATTGGAGCTGGAATTACCGCGGCTGCTGGCACCAGACTTGCCCTCCAATTGTTCCTCGTTAAGGGATTTAAATTGTACTCATTCCGATTACAAGACCCATAAGAGCCCTGTATCAGTATTTATTGTCACTACCTCCCCGTGTCGGGATTGGGTAATTTGCGCGCCTGCTGCCTTCCTTAAAAGTGGTAGCCATTTCTCAGGCTCCCTCTCCGGGGTCGAGCCCTAACCCTCCGTTACCCGTTGTAACCATGCGAAGACAAGACCTTCGCATCGAAAGTTGATAGGGAAGAAATTTGAATGAACCATCGCCGGCGCAAGGCCATGCGATTCGAGAAGTTATTATGAATCACCAGAAAGCCCGAAGGCATTGGTTTTTAATCTAATAAATACATCCCTTCCGAAGTCGGGATTTTTAGCATGTATTAGCTCTAGAATTACCACGGTTATCCAAGTAGTAAGGTGCTATCAAATAAACGATAACTTATATAATGAGCCATTCGCAGTTTCGCTGTATAATTGCTTATACTTAGACATGCATGGCTTAATCTTTGAGACAAGCAT
>NW_027396519.1:10000-12500 GCF_048999995.1 Berkeleyomyces rouxiae | reverse complement strand
TCATATTTGACGATCGATTTGCACGTCAGAACCGCTGCGAGCCTCCACCAGAGTTTCCTCTGGCTTCACCCTATACAAGCATAGTTCACCTTCTTTCGGGTCCAACCCTGTGTGCTCTTACTCAAATCCATCCGAGAACATCAGAATCGGTCGATGATGCGCCGAAGCTCTCACCTACGTTCACGTTCATTACGCGCTGGGGTTTTACACCCAAACACTCGCACATAAGGTTGACTCCTTGGTCCGTGTTTCAAGACGGGTCGCTGATGACCATTACGCCAGCATCCTTGCCGAAGCGCGGTCCTCAGTCTGCCGAAAGGTATTATGCAAAGGGCTATAACACTCCCGAAAGAGCCACATTCCCTAAGCCTTTCTCCCTGACAACAAACTGATGCTGGCCTGTACTAACAGAGTAAATCAGTCCGAAAACTAACAAAACTGAAAGAAACAAGTCTGGTCATAGGCGCTTCCCTTTCAACAATTTCACGTGCTGTTTAACTCTCTTTTCAAAGTGCTTTTCATCTTTCGATCACTCTACTTGTGCGCTATCGGTCTCTAGCCTATATTTAGCTTTAGAAGAGATATACCTCCCATTTAGAGCAGCATTCCCAAACTACTCGACTCGTCGAAGGAGCTATACAAAGGTTTGGTATCCAACCGTACGGGGCTCTCACCCTCTCTGGCGTCCCGTTCCAGGGAACTCGGAAGGCACCTCACCAAAAGCATCCTCTACAAATTACAACTCGGACTACAAAATAGCCAGATTTCAAATTTGAGCTGTTGCCGCTTCGCTCGCCGTTACTAGGGCAATCCCTGTTGGTTTCTTTTCCTCCGCTTATTGATATGCTTAAGTTCAGCGGGTATTCCTACCTGATCCGAGGTCAACCTTTCAAAAGTTGAGGGTTTTTCGGCATGTTATATAAAAGTTTCAAAGTGTAAAGCTAAGCATTTACTACACAGGGAAGCTGTATATACAACAGCCGATGCATTTCGGCGGCCCGCGACTAAACGCGGGTCCTCCAACACCAAGCAGAGCTTGAGTGGTGAAATGACGCTCGGACAGGCATGCCTGGCAGAATACTGCCAGGCGCAATGTGCGTTCAAAGATTCGATGATTCACTGAATTCTGCAATTCACATTACTTATCGCATTTCGCTGCGTTCTTCATCGATGCTAGAGCCAAGAGATCCGTTGTTGAAAGTTTTAACTTATTTAGTTAATGCCACTCAGCAATGAATAATTCTATAGAAATATAAAGAGTTTATAAATGCTACCGGCAGAAGCCCCGAGAGGCACCTGCCAAAGCAGCTAGAAAAGGTACGTTCACATATGGTTTAAGAGTTAAAAACTCGATAATGATCCCTCCGCTGGTTCACCAACGGAGACCTTGTTACGACTTTTACTTCCTCTAGATGACCGAGTTTGAGCAGCTTTCCGGCCATGAGGGGTAGTTTCCCACCTCTCTCGGCCAGTCCGGAGATCTCACTGAGCCATCCAATCGGTAGTAGCGACGGGCGGTGTGTACAAAGGGCAGGGACGTAATCAACGCAAGCTGATGACTTGCGCTTACTAGGGATTCCTCGTTGAAGAGCAATAATTGCAATGCTCTATCCCCAGCACGACACAGTTTAACAAGATTACCCGAACATCTCTGTCAAGGAAGAACTCGCTGGCTGTGTCAGTGTAACGCGCGTGCGGCCCAGAACATCTAAGGGCATCACAGACCTGTTATTGCCTCAAACTTCCATCGGCTTGAGCCGATAGTCCCTCTAAGAAGCCAGCGTACTGCCAAAGCAATACGGGCTATTTAGCAGGTTAAGGTCTCGTTCGTTATCGCAATTAAGCAGACAAATCACTCCACCAACTAAGAACGGCCATGCACCACCACCCACAGAATCAAGAAAGAGCTCTCAATCTGTCAATCCTCACTGTGTCTGGACCTGGTGAGTTTCCCCGTGTTGAGTCAAATTAAGCCGCAGGCTCCACCCCTGGTGGTGCCCTTCCGTCAATTTCTTTAAGTTTCAGCCTTGCGACCATACTCCCCCTGGAGCCCAAGCACTTTGATTTCTCGAAAGGTGCCGAACGAGTCAAAAAATAACATCGTCCGATCCCTAGTCGGCATAGTTTATGGTTAAGACTACGACGGTATCTGATCGTCTTCGATCCCCTAACTTTCGTTCCTTATCAATGAAAACATCCTTGGCAAATGCTTTCGCAGTAGTTAGTCTTCAGCAGATCCAAGAATTTCACCTCTGACAGCTGAATACTGATGCCCCCGACTGTCCCTATTAATCATTACGGCGGTCCTAGAAACCAACAAAATAGAACCACACGTCCTATTCTATTATTCCATGCTGTACTATTCGAGCATAGGCCTGCCTGGAGCACTCTAATTTTTTCAAAGTAAAAGTCCTGTTTCCCCGACACACCCAGTGAAGGGCATGCGGTTCCACAGAGGGAAAGACCCGGCCGGACCAGTGCACCCGGTGAGGGGGACCGG
>NW_027396519.1:0-2500 GCF_048999995.1 Berkeleyomyces rouxiae | reverse complement strand
CCACCACCCACAGAATCAAGAAAGAGCTCTCAATCTGTCAATCCTCACTGTGTCTGGACCTGGTGAGTTTCCCCGTGTTGAGTCAAATTAAGCCGCAGGCTCCACCCCTGGTGGTGCCCTTCCGTCAATTTCTTTAAGTTTCAGCCTTGCGACCATACTCCCCCTGGAGCCCAAGCACTTTGATTTCTCGAAAGGTGCCGAACGAGTCAAAAAATAACATCGTCCGATCCCTAGTCGGCATAGTTTATGGTTAAGACTACGACGGTATCTGATCGTCTTCGATCCCCTAACTTTCGTTCCTTATCAATGAAAACATCCTTGGCAAATGCTTTCGCAGTAGTTAGTCTTCAGCAGATCCAAGAATTTCACCTCTGACAGCTGAATACTGATGCCCCCGACTGTCCCTATTAATCATTACGGCGGTCCTAGAAACCAACAAAATAGAACCACACGTCCTATTCTATTATTCCATGCTGTACTATTCGAGCATAGGCCTGCCTGGAGCACTCTAATTTTTTCAAAGTAAAAGTCCTGTTTCCCCGACACACCCAGTGAAGGGCATGCGGTTCCACAGAGGGAAAGACCCGGCCGGACCAGTGCACCCGGTGAGGGGGACCGGCCAGCCAGGCCCAAGGTTCAACTACGAGCTTTTTAACCACAACAACTTTAATATACGCTATTGGAGCTGGAATTACCGCGGCTGCTGGCACCAGACTTGCCCTCCAATTGTTCCTCGTTAAGGGATTTAAATTGTACTCATTCCGATTACAAGACCCATAAGAGCCCTGTATCAGTATTTATTGTCACTACCTCCCCGTGTCGGGATTGGGTAATTTGCGCGCCTGCTGCCTTCCTTAAAAGTGGTAGCCATTTCTCAGGCTCCCTCTCCGGGGTCGAGCCCTAACCCTCCGTTACCCGTTGTAACCATGCGAAGACAAGACCTTCGCATCGAAAGTTGATAGGGAAGAAATTTGAATGAACCATCGCCGGCGCAAGGCCATGCGATTCGAGAAGTTATTATGAATCACCAGAAAGCCCGAAGGCATTGGTTTTTAATCTAATAAATACATCCCTTCCGAAGTCGGGATTTTTAGCATGTATTAGCTCTAGAATTACCACGGTTATCCAAGTAGTAAGGTGCTATCAAATAAACGATAACTTATATAATGAGCCATTCGCAGTTTCGCTGTATAATTGCTTATACTTAGACATGCATGGCTTAATCTTTGAGACAAGCATATGACTACTGGCAGAATCAACCAGATAACTATCGTAAGCCGGGGTTGGCCACCAATACTACAAGTGTAGTACTGGAGAAGTTTAGTTATCGGAAGGTGCCCATGAAGGCACGTTAGTAATGTACAGTTCATAGGCATAGGCCCAGTACTGCGATACTAACAATCTGATTTCCCCCTCTAAATTCCCCAGAGCGCCATACAACTACACATTCATACACAAGTGTACAAAGTGTAATCGGATGTGCCCCGAGAGGAGAGCAGGATCGCAATACATCCATTACAAGAACATCAGTATCACGCCGCTGTCTCCGGAAGTTTTGTAGTAATTATAGCCAGAAGCCAAATCATCTACAGAATCCAGCAGACAAAGCCAATGGACGAATCCATGACTTTTGCTGACAACCAAGAAGCAAGTGAGAAGCCGGAGCATCCACTTCTTCGAGGATCGATATAACACAATGCACTGACCCAGCCGGAGTTCAAGTATGATCTCAACGCCAACAAGTAAGGCACATTATGTATATCTAGCAAATGCGGGGATAGGTAGAGAGACCAAGAGCAAGTGACTTTGACGTCATGACAAGGACTTTGGCAATGATTCAATGTTAGATAAGTGGCTGATCGAGTCACAAATACAACCAGTTGATTATAGTTGGTAGTACCAACATCCTATTCGGCGTGTACTACTTCCCATAAACAGCTTTTTGTAGAGACCCATAAAAGCCACTCCACAGTATCAAAACTAAGGTGTCGTCAATGACGTCGAAGAGAAAAGGAAAGGAGACTCGGGAAAGGCAGTAACTAATTAAAATATAATTTTAGCAGTCACATTCTTTCTTTCATCCCATCTGCTCGTTCCTTCCTTTCTTGGAAGTGCGTCAAAATGGCTTTGGCTTTGAGTCCCCTGCCAGTGGATCCACGCCATACTTTTTTGTCCAAAATGACGCTTTACTATGGGTTCCGAATAGAAATCAACTCGCGAGCATTAAAACTGCGATTGTAGTCCAAAACCTTCTCGAGTCCAACTTCATCTGTACATCAGACGATACTCGACGTTCTACTCAATCCCATGATGTAATTACCTTTTTTTGAAAACAGTAGTTGGTAGGCGTGATCGGGTTTAATAGGCAACTACCCAAAACTTCAGATGGATAGTTTGCTGATTATGTAAGCAGGCAATTACCATATTTGGACAATATATGAGTGGGTCCTTTCCAAAAAAAAAACTACAATGTTATGGCTAAACATGTCAGGGTTTCTTA
>NW_027396518.1:85000-90178 GCF_048999995.1 Berkeleyomyces rouxiae | reverse complement strand
TTGTAATTTCAATTCGAGCGGGGTCGAATCCTCTGCAGACGACTTTGATGTGCGAAAGGGTCCTGTAAGCAGTAGAGTAGCCTTGTTGTTACGATCTGCTGAGGGTAAGCCCTACTTCGCCTAGATTTCCTCAAGACTTTTACAGTTAGACGTACTTGGTTGTAAACCAATACGGCTTGACTAGAGGAAATCTAAGGACTGGATGAAAAAGGACAGACACCACACACAAGGTTCCCACTGAGAAGGACGACCAAAGTGCTGTCTTGTTTTAGCAAGGAAAGCGGTTTGTAAGGAAGAGGAGGAGGTGTCGTTGAAGTTGAAATGGGTTTAGTGTAACATGGCAGGGGTGAAAGGACGAGGGTTGAGACCCACTTTTGACCACCTCGATATCTTATATAGTCTCCAGTGATGACACATTAAGGAACTATGAGCAGGTAAAAGCCGGGCCTAGAGACCAAGTATTTCTTCTTCTCTCTCTCTCTCTCTCTCTCTCTCTCTCTCTCCTCTCTTCCCCTTCCTTCTCTTCTTTTTCTTTTTTTTTTTTTTTTTTTTTTTTTTTCTCTTTCTCTCCCCTCTCCTCCTCCTCCTCCTCCTCCCCCCCCCCCCGCCTAGGCTCCAGGGGGCCCTCCGGGCCCCCAAAAAGGCCCCGCGCAGCGGCGCTCCAGTAAATAAAAGTGGGTCCATTGCCGCTTTGGGAGGAGAGAATAAGGCCTTGGACAAAGAAAATAAGGCTTTCTGCCACTCTGGGACGAGAAAATAAGAGCTAGAAGTGGGAGAGATACAAGCCCCAGTCCCCCCAAGCATCTCTAGGTCTTGGTCTAGGTCCTGGGTCAGGATGTGGAGCTTAGTCATGGAAGGACAAGGGCTGGATAAAAACTACATCATGTACTGCAAGTTGCTGTAGGTCTAGGTAGAAGAGTATGGAGGGTATTCATGTGTAGGTGCCAAAATACATGGCCCCAAGTCTGAGACAAGGCTACAGGAAACATGACTAGATGGCGAAAGCTTTCAAGTCAGGACCAGTGTATGAGTGGAGTGTTCCGTGGCAGCCAGGGTAAAGATTACATATGAATGGGGGGGTGGAGCTCTTGGATGACTAACAATAGCATAGACTCAGGCAAGAAGAAGAAGGCAAAAAAGGACAGGCGTTGGATGACGGGCCAACAGCACCGGCATAATTGTACCAAGCAGATAGCACATGCAGCTACAGTTAAAAATTAGGGCTCTTAACACTGCGTGGTGCTGCCTTTAAGCGCCTCCCAACCCATGAAAATGGAAAATGAAAGGTCAACGCGCAAAAATCGCGTTACTTTTGAATTGATGTTGAGTCGGAATTTACTTTTTGTCGTATTTTTGTCTGTATAATGGATAACCAAGGTGGCAGTAGACACCAAGTAATTCAGGTGCAAGGGTTAAACGGTTCAAGAAACCCTGACATGTTTAGCCATAACATTGTAGTTTTTTTTTTGGAAAGGACCCACTCATATATTGTCCAAATATGGTAATTGCCTGCTTACATAATCAGCAAACTATCCATCTGAAGTTTTGGGTAGTTGCCTATTAAACCCGATCACGCCTACCAACTACTGTTTTCAAAAAAAGGTAATTACATCATGGGATTGAGTAGAACGTCGAGTATCGTCTGATGTACAGATGAAGTTGGACTCGAGAAGGTTTTGGACTACAATCGCAGTTTTAATGCTCGCGAGTTGATTTCTATTCGGAACCCATAGTAAAGCGTCATTTTGGACAAAAAAGTATGGCGTGGATCCACTGGCAGGGGACTCAAAGCCAAAGCCATTTTGACGCACTTCCAAGAAAGGAAGGAACGAGCAGATGGGATGAAAGAAAGAATGTGACTGCTAAAATTATATTTTAATTAGTTACTGCCTTTCCCGAGTCTCCTTTCCTTTTCTCTTCGACGTCATTGACGACACCTTAGTTTTGATACTGTGGAGTGGCTTTTATGGGTCTCTACAAAAAGCTGTTTATGGGAAGTAGTACACGCCGAATAGGATGTTGGTACTACCAACTATAATCAACTGGTTGTATTTGTGACTCGATCAGCCACTTATCTAACATTGAATCATTGCCAAAGTCCTTGTCATGACGTCAAAGTCACTTGCTCTTGGTCTCTCTACCTATCCCCGCATTTGCTAGATATACATAATGTGCCTTACTTGTTGGCGTTGAGATCATACTTGAACTCCGGCTGGGTCAGTGCATTGTGTTATATCGATCCTCGAAGAAGTGGATGCTCCGGCTTCTCACTTGCTTCTTGGTTGTCAGCAAAAGTCATGGATTCGTCCATTGGCTTTGTCTGCTGGATTCTGTAGATGATTTGGCTTCTGGCTATAATTACTACAAAACTTCCGGAGACAGCGGCGTGATACTGATGTTCTTGTAATGGATGTATTGCGATCCTGCTCTCCTCTCGGGGCACATCCGATTACACTTTGTACACTTGTGTATGAATGTGTAGTTGTATGGCGCTCTGGGGAATTTAGAGGGGGAAATCAGATTGTTAGTATCGCAGTACTGGGCCTATGCCTATGAACTGTACATTACTAACGTGCCTTCATGGGCACCTTCCGATAACTAAACTTCTCCAGTACTACACTTGTAGTATTGGTGGCCAACCCCGGCTTACGATAGTTATCTGGTTGATTCTGCCAGTAGTCATATGCTTGTCTCAAAGATTAAGCCATGCATGTCTAAGTATAAGCAATTATACAGCGAAACTGCGAATGGCTCATTATATAAGTTATCGTTTATTTGATAGCACCTTACTACTTGGATAACCGTGGTAATTCTAGAGCTAATACATGCTAAAAATCCCGACTTCGGAAGGGATGTATTTATTAGATTAAAAACCAATGCCTTCGGGCTTTCTGGTGATTCATAATAACTTCTCGAATCGCATGGCCTTGCGCCGGCGATGGTTCATTCAAATTTCTTCCCTATCAACTTTCGATGCGAAGGTCTTGTCTTCGCATGGTTACAACGGGTAACGGAGGGTTAGGGCTCGACCCCGGAGAGGGAGCCTGAGAAATGGCTACCACTTTTAAGGAAGGCAGCAGGCGCGCAAATTACCCAATCCCGACACGGGGAGGTAGTGACAATAAATACTGATACAGGGCTCTTATGGGTCTTGTAATCGGAATGAGTACAATTTAAATCCCTTAACGAGGAACAATTGGAGGGCAAGTCTGGTGCCAGCAGCCGCGGTAATTCCAGCTCCAATAGCGTATATTAAAGTTGTTGTGGTTAAAAAGCTCGTAGTTGAACCTTGGGCCTGGCTGGCCGGTCCCCCTCACCGGGTGCACTGGTCCGGCCGGGTCTTTCCCTCTGTGGAACCGCATGCCCTTCACTGGGTGTGTCGGGGAAACAGGACTTTTACTTTGAAAAAATTAGAGTGCTCCAGGCAGGCCTATGCTCGAATAGTACAGCATGGAATAATAGAATAGGACGTGTGGTTCTATTTTGTTGGTTTCTAGGACCGCCGTAATGATTAATAGGGACAGTCGGGGGCATCAGTATTCAGCTGTCAGAGGTGAAATTCTTGGATCTGCTGAAGACTAACTACTGCGAAAGCATTTGCCAAGGATGTTTTCATTGATAAGGAACGAAAGTTAGGGGATCGAAGACGATCAGATACCGTCGTAGTCTTAACCATAAACTATGCCGACTAGGGATCGGACGATGTTATTTTTTGACTCGTTCGGCACCTTTCGAGAAATCAAAGTGCTTGGGCTCCAGGGGGAGTATGGTCGCAAGGCTGAAACTTAAAGAAATTGACGGAAGGGCACCACCAGGGGTGGAGCCTGCGGCTTAATTTGACTCAACACGGGGAAACTCACCAGGTCCAGACACAGTGAGGATTGACAGATTGAGAGCTCTTTCTTGATTCTGTGGGTGGTGGTGCATGGCCGTTCTTAGTTGGTGGAGTGATTTGTCTGCTTAATTGCGATAACGAACGAGACCTTAACCTGCTAAATAGCCCGTATTGCTTTGGCAGTACGCTGGCTTCTTAGAGGGACTATCGGCTCAAGCCGATGGAAGTTTGAGGCAATAACAGGTCTGTGATGCCCTTAGATGTTCTGGGCCGCACGCGCGTTACACTGACACAGCCAGCGAGTTCTTCCTTGACAGAGATGTTCGGGTAATCTTGTTAAACTGTGTCGTGCTGGGGATAGAGCATTGCAATTATTGCTCTTCAACGAGGAATCCCTAGTAAGCGCAAGTCATCAGCTTGCGTTGATTACGTCCCTGCCCTTTGTACACACCGCCCGTCGCTACTACCGATTGGATGGCTCAGTGAGATCTCCGGACTGGCCGAGAGAGGTGGGAAACTACCCCTCATGGCCGGAAAGCTGCTCAAACTCGGTCATCTAGAGGAAGTAAAAGTCGTAACAAGGTCTCCGTTGGTGAACCAGCGGAGGGATCATTATCGAGTTTTTAACTCTTAAACCATATGTGAACGTACCTTTTCTAGCTGCTTTGGCAGGTGCCTCTCGGGGCTTCTGCCGGTAGCATTTATAAACTCTTTATATTTCTATAGAATTATTCATTGCTGAGTGGCATTAACTAAATAAGTTAAAACTTTCAACAACGGATCTCTTGGCTCTAGCATCGATGAAGAACGCAGCGAAATGCGATAAGTAATGTGAATTGCAGAATTCAGTGAATCATCGAATCTTTGAACGCACATTGCGCCTGGCAGTATTCTGCCAGGCATGCCTGTCCGAGCGTCATTTCACCACTCAAGCTCTGCTTGGTGTTGGAGGACCCGCGTTTAGTCGCGGGCCGCCGAAATGCATCGGCTGTTGTATATACAGCTTCCCTGTGTAGTAAATGCTTAGCTTTACACTTTGAAACTTTTATATAACATGCCGAAAAACCCTCAACTTTTGAAAGGTTGACCTCGGATCAGGTAGGAATACCCGCTGAACTTAAGCATATCAATAAGCGGAGGAAAAGAAACCAACAGGGATTGCCCTAGTAACGGCGAGCGAAGCGGCAACAGCTCAAATTTGAAATCTGGCTATTTTGTAGTCCGAGTTGTAATTTGTAGAGGATGCTTTTGGTGAGGTGCCTTCCGAGTTCCCTGGAACGGGACGCCAGAGAGGGTGAGAGCCCCGTACGGTTGGATACCAAACCTTTGTATAGCTCCTTCGA
>NW_027396518.1:77500-80000 GCF_048999995.1 Berkeleyomyces rouxiae | reverse complement strand
AGCCACTTATCTAACATTGAATCATTGCCAAAGTCCTTGTCATGACGTCAAAGTCACTTGCTCTTGGTCTCTCTACCTATCCCCGCATTTGCTAGATATACATAATGTGCCTTACTTGTTGGCGTTGAGATCATACTTGAACTCCGGCTGGGTCAGTGCATTGTGTTATATCGATCCTCGAAGAAGTGGATGCTCCGGCTTCTCACTTGCTTCTTGGTTGTCAGCAAAAGTCATGGATTCGTCCATTGGCTTTGTCTGCTGGATTCTGTAGATGATTTGGCTTCTGGCTATAATTACTACAAAACTTCCGGAGACAGCGGCGTGATACTGATGTTCTTGTAATGGATGTATTGCGATCCTGCTCTCCTCTCGGGGCACATCCGATTACACTTTGTACACTTGTGTATGAATGTGTAGTTGTATGGCGCTCTGGGGAATTTAGAGGGGGAAATCAGATTGTTAGTATCGCAGTACTGGGCCTATGCCTATGAACTGTACATTACTAACGTGCCTTCATGGGCACCTTCCGATAACTAAACTTCTCCAGTACTACACTTGTAGTATTGGTGGCCAACCCCGGCTTACGATAGTTATCTGGTTGATTCTGCCAGTAGTCATATGCTTGTCTCAAAGATTAAGCCATGCATGTCTAAGTATAAGCAATTATACAGCGAAACTGCGAATGGCTCATTATATAAGTTATCGTTTATTTGATAGCACCTTACTACTTGGATAACCGTGGTAATTCTAGAGCTAATACATGCTAAAAATCCCGACTTCGGAAGGGATGTATTTATTAGATTAAAAACCAATGCCTTCGGGCTTTCTGGTGATTCATAATAACTTCTCGAATCGCATGGCCTTGCGCCGGCGATGGTTCATTCAAATTTCTTCCCTATCAACTTTCGATGCGAAGGTCTTGTCTTCGCATGGTTACAACGGGTAACGGAGGGTTAGGGCTCGACCCCGGAGAGGGAGCCTGAGAAATGGCTACCACTTTTAAGGAAGGCAGCAGGCGCGCAAATTACCCAATCCCGACACGGGGAGGTAGTGACAATAAATACTGATACAGGGCTCTTATGGGTCTTGTAATCGGAATGAGTACAATTTAAATCCCTTAACGAGGAACAATTGGAGGGCAAGTCTGGTGCCAGCAGCCGCGGTAATTCCAGCTCCAATAGCGTATATTAAAGTTGTTGTGGTTAAAAAGCTCGTAGTTGAACCTTGGGCCTGGCTGGCCGGTCCCCCTCACCGGGTGCACTGGTCCGGCCGGGTCTTTCCCTCTGTGGAACCGCATGCCCTTCACTGGGTGTGTCGGGGAAACAGGACTTTTACTTTGAAAAAATTAGAGTGCTCCAGGCAGGCCTATGCTCGAATAGTACAGCATGGAATAATAGAATAGGACGTGTGGTTCTATTTTGTTGGTTTCTAGGACCGCCGTAATGATTAATAGGGACAGTCGGGGGCATCAGTATTCAGCTGTCAGAGGTGAAATTCTTGGATCTGCTGAAGACTAACTACTGCGAAAGCATTTGCCAAGGATGTTTTCATTGATAAGGAACGAAAGTTAGGGGATCGAAGACGATCAGATACCGTCGTAGTCTTAACCATAAACTATGCCGACTAGGGATCGGACGATGTTATTTTTTGACTCGTTCGGCACCTTTCGAGAAATCAAAGTGCTTGGGCTCCAGGGGGAGTATGGTCGCAAGGCTGAAACTTAAAGAAATTGACGGAAGGGCACCACCAGGGGTGGAGCCTGCGGCTTAATTTGACTCAACACGGGGAAACTCACCAGGTCCAGACACAGTGAGGATTGACAGATTGAGAGCTCTTTCTTGATTCTGTGGGTGGTGGTGCATGGCCGTTCTTAGTTGGTGGAGTGATTTGTCTGCTTAATTGCGATAACGAACGAGACCTTAACCTGCTAAATAGCCCGTATTGCTTTGGCAGTACGCTGGCTTCTTAGAGGGACTATCGGCTCAAGCCGATGGAAGTTTGAGGCAATAACAGGTCTGTGATGCCCTTAGATGTTCTGGGCCGCACGCGCGTTACACTGACACAGCCAGCGAGTTCTTCCTTGACAGAGATGTTCGGGTAATCTTGTTAAACTGTGTCGTGCTGGGGATAGAGCATTGCAATTATTGCTCTTCAACGAGGAATCCCTAGTAAGCGCAAGTCATCAGCTTGCGTTGATTACGTCCCTGCCCTTTGTACACACCGCCCGTCGCTACTACCGATTGGATGGCTCAGTGAGATCTCCGGACTGGCCGAGAGAGGTGGGAAACTACCCCTCATGGCCGGAAAGCTGCTCAAACTCGGTCATCTAGAGGAAGTAAAAGTCGTAACAAGGTCTCCGTTGGTGAACCAGCGGAGGGATCATTATCGAGTTTTTAACTCTTAAACCATATGTGAACGTACCTTTTCTAGCTGCTTTGGCAGGTGCCTCTCGGGGCTTCTGCCGGTAGCATTTATAAACTCTTTATATTTCTATAGAATT
>NW_027396518.1:70000-72500 GCF_048999995.1 Berkeleyomyces rouxiae | reverse complement strand
CATAACATTGTAGTTTTTTTTTTGGAAAGGACCCACTCATATATTGTCCAAATATGGTAATTGCCTGCTTACATAATCAGCAAACTATCCATCTGAAGTTTTGGGTAGTTGCCTATTAAACCCGATCACGCCTACCAACTACTGTTTTCAAAAAAAGGTAATTACATCATGGGATTGAGTAGAACGTCGAGTATCGTCTGATGTACAGATGAAGTTGGACTCGAGAAGGTTTTGGACTACAATCGCAGTTTTAATGCTCGCGAGTTGATTTCTATTCGGAACCCATAGTAAAGCGTCATTTTGGACAAAAAAGTATGGCGTGGATCCACTGGCAGGGGACTCAAAGCCAAAGCCATTTTGACGCACTTCCAAGAAAGGAAGGAACGAGCAGATGGGATGAAAGAAAGAATGTGACTGCTAAAATTATATTTTAATTAGTTACTGCCTTTCCCGAGTCTCCTTTCCTTTTCTCTTCGACGTCATTGACGACACCTTAGTTTTGATACTGTGGAGTGGCTTTTATGGGTCTCTACAAAAAGCTGTTTATGGGAAGTAGTACACGCCGAATAGGATGTTGGTACTACCAACTATAATCAACTGGTTGTATTTGTGACTCGATCAGCCACTTATCTAACATTGAATCATTGCCAAAGTCCTTGTCATGACGTCAAAGTCACTTGCTCTTGGTCTCTCTACCTATCCCCGCATTTGCTAGATATACATAATGTGCCTTACTTGTTGGCGTTGAGATCATACTTGAACTCCGGCTGGGTCAGTGCATTGTGTTATATCGATCCTCGAAGAAGTGGATGCTCCGGCTTCTCACTTGCTTCTTGGTTGTCAGCAAAAGTCATGGATTCGTCCATTGGCTTTGTCTGCTGGATTCTGTAGATGATTTGGCTTCTGGCTATAATTACTACAAAACTTCCGGAGACAGCGGCGTGATACTGATGTTCTTGTAATGGATGTATTGCGATCCTGCTCTCCTCTCGGGGCACATCCGATTACACTTTGTACACTTGTGTATGAATGTGTAGTTGTATGGCGCTCTGGGGAATTTAGAGGGGGAAATCAGATTGTTAGTATCGCAGTACTGGGCCTATGCCTATGAACTGTACATTACTAACGTGCCTTCATGGGCACCTTCCGATAACTAAACTTCTCCAGTACTACACTTGTAGTATTGGTGGCCAACCCCGGCTTACGATAGTTATCTGGTTGATTCTGCCAGTAGTCATATGCTTGTCTCAAAGATTAAGCCATGCATGTCTAAGTATAAGCAATTATACAGCGAAACTGCGAATGGCTCATTATATAAGTTATCGTTTATTTGATAGCACCTTACTACTTGGATAACCGTGGTAATTCTAGAGCTAATACATGCTAAAAATCCCGACTTCGGAAGGGATGTATTTATTAGATTAAAAACCAATGCCTTCGGGCTTTCTGGTGATTCATAATAACTTCTCGAATCGCATGGCCTTGCGCCGGCGATGGTTCATTCAAATTTCTTCCCTATCAACTTTCGATGCGAAGGTCTTGTCTTCGCATGGTTACAACGGGTAACGGAGGGTTAGGGCTCGACCCCGGAGAGGGAGCCTGAGAAATGGCTACCACTTTTAAGGAAGGCAGCAGGCGCGCAAATTACCCAATCCCGACACGGGGAGGTAGTGACAATAAATACTGATACAGGGCTCTTATGGGTCTTGTAATCGGAATGAGTACAATTTAAATCCCTTAACGAGGAACAATTGGAGGGCAAGTCTGGTGCCAGCAGCCGCGGTAATTCCAGCTCCAATAGCGTATATTAAAGTTGTTGTGGTTAAAAAGCTCGTAGTTGAACCTTGGGCCTGGCTGGCCGGTCCCCCTCACCGGGTGCACTGGTCCGGCCGGGTCTTTCCCTCTGTGGAACCGCATGCCCTTCACTGGGTGTGTCGGGGAAACAGGACTTTTACTTTGAAAAAATTAGAGTGCTCCAGGCAGGCCTATGCTCGAATAGTACAGCATGGAATAATAGAATAGGACGTGTGGTTCTATTTTGTTGGTTTCTAGGACCGCCGTAATGATTAATAGGGACAGTCGGGGGCATCAGTATTCAGCTGTCAGAGGTGAAATTCTTGGATCTGCTGAAGACTAACTACTGCGAAAGCATTTGCCAAGGATGTTTTCATTGATAAGGAACGAAAGTTAGGGGATCGAAGACGATCAGATACCGTCGTAGTCTTAACCATAAACTATGCCGACTAGGGATCGGACGATGTTATTTTTTGACTCGTTCGGCACCTTTCGAGAAATCAAAGTGCTTGGGCTCCAGGGGGAGTATGGTCGCAAGGCTGAAACTTAAAGAAATTGACGGAAGGGCACCACCAGGGGTGGAGCCTGCGGCTTAATTTGACTCAACACGGGGAAACTCACCAGGTCCAGACACAGTGAGGATTGACAGATTGAGAGCTCTTTCTTGATTCTGTGGGTGGTGGTGCATGGCCGTTCTTAGTTGGTG
>NW_027396518.1:60000-62500 GCF_048999995.1 Berkeleyomyces rouxiae | reverse complement strand
CTGGTCCGGCCGGGTCTTTCCCTCTGTGGAACCGCATGCCCTTCACTGGGTGTGTCGGGGAAACAGGACTTTTACTTTGAAAAAATTAGAGTGCTCCAGGCAGGCCTATGCTCGAATAGTACAGCAAGGAATAATAGAATAGGACGTGTGGTTCTATTTTGTTGGTTTCTAGGACCGCCGTAATGATTAATAGGGACAGTCGGGGGCATCAGTATTCAGCTGTCAGAGGTGAAATTCTTGGATCTGCTGAAGACTAACTACTGCGAAAGCATTTGCCAAGGATGTTTTCATTGATAAGGAACGAAAGTTAGGGGATCGAAGACGATCAGATACCGTCGTAGTCTTAACCATAAACTATGCCGACTAGGGATCGGACGATGTTATTTTTTGACTCGTTCGGCACCTTTCGAGAAATCAAAGTGCTTGGGCTCCAGGGGGAGTATGGTCGCAAGGCTGAAACTTAAAGAAATTGACGGAAGGGCACCACCAGGGGTGGAGCCTGCGGCTTAATTTGACTCAACACGGGGAAACTCACCAGGTCCAGACACAGTGAGGATTGACAGATTGAGAGCTCTTTCTTGATTCTGTGGGTGGTGGTGCATGGCCGTTCTTAGTTGGTGGAGTGATTTGTCTGCTTAATTGCGATAACGAACGAGACCTTAACCTGCTAAATAGCCCGTATTGCTTTGGCAGTACGCTGGCTTCTTAGAGGGACTATCGGCTCAAGCCGATGGAAGTTTGAGGCAATAACAGGTCTGTGATGCCCTTAGATGTTCTGGGCCGCACGCGCGTTACACTGACACAGCCAGCGAGTTCTTCCTTGACAGAGATGTTCGGGTAATCTTGTTAAACTGTGTCGTGCTGGGGATAGAGCATTGCAATTATTGCTCTTCAACGAGGAATCCCTAGTAAGCGCAAGTCATCAGCTTGCGTTGATTACGTCCCTGCCCTTTGTACACACCGCCCGTCGCTACTACCGATTGGATGGCTCAGTGAGATCTCCGGACTGGCCGAGAGAGGTGGGAAACTACCCCTCATGGCCGGAAAGCTGCTCAAACTCGGTCATCTAGAGGAAGTAAAAGTCGTAACAAGGTCTCCGTTGGTGAACCAGCGGAGGGATCATTATCGAGTTTTTAACTCTTAAACCATATGTGAACGTACCTTTTCTAGCTGCTTTGGCAGGTGCCTCTCGGGGCTTCTGCCGGTAGCATTTATAAACTCTTTATATTTCTATAGAATTATTCATTGCTGAGTGGCATTAACTAAATAAGTTAAAACTTTCAACAACGGATCTCTTGGCTCTAGCATCGATGAAGAACGCAGCGAAATGCGATAAGTAATGTGAATTGCAGAATTCAGTGAATCATCGAATCTTTGAACGCACATTGCGCCTGGCAGTATTCTGCCAGGCATGCCTGTCCGAGCGTCATTTCACCACTCAAGCTCTGCTTGGTGTTGGAGGACCCGCGTTTAGTCGCGGGCCGCCGAAATGCATCGGCTGTTGTATATACAGCTTCCCTGTGTAGTAAATGCTTAGCTTTACACTTTGAAACTTTTATATAACATGCCGAAAAACCCTCAACTTTTGAAAGGTTGACCTCGGATCAGGTAGGAATACCCGCTGAACTTAAGCATATCAATAAGCGGAGGAAAAGAAACCAACAGGGATTGCCCTAGTAACGGCGAGCGAAGCGGCAACAGCTCAAATTTGAAATCTGGCTATTTTGTAGTCCGAGTTGTAATTTGTAGAGGATGCTTTTGGTGAGGTGCCTTCCGAGTTCCCTGGAACGGGACGCCAGAGAGGGTGAGAGCCCCGTACGGTTGGATACCAAACCTTTGTATAGCTCCTTCGACGAGTCGAGTAGTTTGGGAATGCTGCTCTAAATGGGAGGTATATCTCTTCTAAAGCTAAATATAGGCTAGAGACCGATAGCGCACAAGTAGAGTGATCGAAAGATGAAAAGCACTTTGAAAAGAGAGTTAAACAGCACGTGAAATTGTTGAAAGGGAAGCGCCTATGACCAGACTTGTTTCTTTCAGTTTTGTTAGTTTTCGGACTGATTTACTCTGTTAGTACAGGCCAGCATCAGTTTGTTGTCAGGGAGAAAGGCTTAGGGAATGTGGCTCTTTCGGGAGTGTTATAGCCCTTTGCATAATACCTTTCGGCAGACTGAGGACCGCGCTTCGGCAAGGATGCTGGCGTAATGGTCATCAGCGACCCGTCTTGAAACACGGACCAAGGAGTCAACCTTATGTGCGAGTGTTTGGGTGTAAAACCCCAGCGCGTAATGAACGTGAACGTAGGTGAGAGCTTCGGCGCATCATCGACCGATTCTGATGTTCTCGGATGGATTTGAGTAAGAGCACACAGGGTTGGACCCGAAAGAAGGTGAACTATGCTTGTATAGGGTGAAGCCAGAGGAAACTCTGGTGGAGGCTCGCAGCGGTTCTGACGTGCAAATCGATCGTCAAATATGAGCATGGGGGCGAAAGACTAATC
>NW_027396518.1:52500-55000 GCF_048999995.1 Berkeleyomyces rouxiae | reverse complement strand
ATGCATGTCTAAGTATAAGCAATTATACAGCGAAACTGCGAATGGCTCATTATATAAGTTATCGTTTATTTGATAGCACCTTACTACTTGGATAACCGTGGTAATTCTAGAGCTAATACATGCTAAAAATCCCGACTTCGGAAGGGATGTATTTATTAGATTAAAAACCAATGCCTTCGGGCTTTCTGGTGATTCATAATAACTTCTCGAATCGCATGGCCTTGCGCCGGCGATGGTTCATTCAAATTTCTTCCCTATCAACTTTCGATGCGAAGGTCTTGTCTTCGCATGGTTACAACGGGTAACGGAGGGTTAGGGCTCGACCCCGGAGAGGGAGCCTGAGAAATGGCTACCACTTTTAAGGAAGGCAGCAGGCGCGCAAATTACCCAATCCCGACACGGGGAGGTAGTGACAATAAATACTGATACAGGGCTCTTATGGGTCTTGTAATCGGAATGAGTACAATTTAAATCCCTTAACGAGGAACAATTGGAGGGCAAGTCTGGTGCCAGCAGCCGCGGTAATTCCAGCTCCAATAGCGTATATTAAAGTTGTTGTGGTTAAAAAGCTCGTAGTTGAACCTTGGGCCTGGCTGGCCGGTCCCCCTCACCGGGTGCACTGGTCCGGCCGGGTCTTTCCCTCTGTGGAACCGCATGCCCTTCACTGGGTGTGTCGGGGAAACAGGACTTTTACTTTGAAAAAATTAGAGTGCTCCAGGCAGGCCTATGCTCGAATAGTACAGCATGGAATAATAGAATAGGACGTGTGGTTCTATTTTGTTGGTTTCTAGGACCGCCGTAATGATTAATAGGGACAGTCGGGGGCATCAGTATTCAGCTGTCAGAGGTGAAATTCTTGGATCTGCTGAAGACTAACTACTGCGAAAGCATTTGCCAAGGATGTTTTCATTGATAAGGAACGAAAGTTAGGGGATCGAAGACGATCAGATACCGTCGTAGTCTTAACCATAAACTATGCCGACTAGGGATCGGACGATGTTATTTTTTGACTCGTTCGGCACCTTTCGAGAAATCAAAGTGCTTGGGCTCCAGGGGGAGTATGGTCGCAAGGCTGAAACTTAAAGAAATTGACGGAAGGGCACCACCAGGGGTGGAGCCTGCGGCTTAATTTGACTCAACACGGGGAAACTCACCAGGTCCAGACACAGTGAGGATTGACAGATTGAGAGCTCTTTCTTGATTCTGTGGGTGGTGGTGCATGGCCGTTCTTAGTTGGTGGAGTGATTTGTCTGCTTAATTGCGATAACGAACGAGACCTTAACCTGCTAAATAGCCCGTATTGCTTTGGCAGTACGCTGGCTTCTTAGAGGGACTATCGGCTCAAGCCGATGGAAGTTTGAGGCAATAACAGGTCTGTGATGCCCTTAGATGTTCTGGGCCGCACGCGCGTTACACTGACACAGCCAGCGAGTTCTTCCTTGACAGAGATGTTCGGGTAATCTTGTTAAACTGTGTCGTGCTGGGGATAGAGCATTGCAATTATTGCTCTTCAACGAGGAATCCCTAGTAAGCGCAAGTCATCAGCTTGCGTTGATTACGTCCCTGCCCTTTGTACACACCGCCCGTCGCTACTACCGATTGGATGGCTCAGTGAGATCTCCGGACTGGCCGAGAGAGGTGGGAAACTACCCCTCATGGCCGGAAAGCTGCTCAAACTCGGTCATCTAGAGGAAGTAAAAGTCGTAACAAGGTCTCCGTTGGTGAACCAGCGGAGGGATCATTATCGAGTTTTTAACTCTTAAACCATATGTGAACGTACCTTTTCTAGCTGCTTTGGCAGGTGCCTCTCGGGGCTTCTGCCGGTAGCATTTATAAACTCTTTATATTTCTATAGAATTATTCATTGCTGAGTGGCATTAAC
Source organism: Berkeleyomyces rouxiae (assembly GCF_048999995.1). Classification (NCBI taxonomy): domain Eukaryota; kingdom Fungi; phylum Ascomycota; class Sordariomycetes; order Microascales; family Ceratocystidaceae; genus Berkeleyomyces; species Berkeleyomyces rouxiae. Next base: position 53,118 of record NW_027396518.1, on the reverse strand, counting down.
TAAATAAGTTAAAACTTTCAACAACGGATCTCTTGGCTCTAGCATCGATGAAGAACGCAGCGAAATGCGATAAGTAATGTGAATTGCAGAATTCAGTGAATCATCGAATCTTTGAACGCACATTGCGCCTGGCAGTATTCTGCCAGGCATGCCTGTCCGAGCGTCATTTCACCACTCAAGCTCTGCTTGGTGTTGGAGGACCCGCGTTTAGTCGCGGGCCGCCGAAATGCATCGGCTGTTGTATATACAGCTTCCCTGTGTAGTAAATGCTTAGCTTTACACTTTGAAACTTTTATATAACATGCCGAAAAACCCTCAACTTTTGAAAGGTTGACCTCGGATCAGGTAGGAATACCCGCTGAACTTAAGCATATCAATAAGCGGAGGAAAAGAAACCAACAGGGATTGCCCTAGTAACGGCGAGCGAAGCGGCAACAGCTCAAATTTGAAATCTGGCTATTTTGTAGTCCGAGTTGTAATTTGTAGAGGATGCTTTTGGTGAGGTGCCTTCCGAGTTCCCTGGAACGGGACGCCAGAGAGGGTGAGAGCCCCGTACGGTTGGATACCAAACCTTTGTATAGCTCCTTCGACGAGTCGAGTAGTTTGGGAATGCTGCTC
>NW_027396518.1:45000-47500 GCF_048999995.1 Berkeleyomyces rouxiae | reverse complement strand
TCATTGCCAAAGTCCTTGTCATGACGTCAAAGTCACTTGCTCTTGGTCTCTCTACCTATCCCCGCATTTGCTAGATATACATAATGTGCCTTACTTGTTGGCGTTGAGATCATACTTGAACTCCGGCTGGGTCAGTGCATTGTGTTATATCGATCCTCGAAGAAGTGGATGCTCCGGCTTCTCACTTGCTTCTTGGTTGTCAGCAAAAGTCATGGATTCGTCCATTGGCTTTGTCTGCTGGATTCTGTAGATGATTTGGCTTCTGGCTATAATTACTACAAAACTTCCGGAGACAGCGGCGTGATACTGATGTTCTTGTAATGGATGTATTGCGATCCTGCTCTCCTCTCGGGGCACATCCGATTACACTTTGTACACTTGTGTATGAATGTGTAGTTGTATGGCGCTCTGGGGAATTTAGAGGGGGAAATCAGATTGTTAGTATCGCAGTACTGGGCCTATGCCTATGAACTGTACATTACTAACGTGCCTTCATGGGCACCTTCCGATAACTAAACTTCTCCAGTACTACACTTGTAGTATTGGTGGCCAACCCCGGCTTACGATAGTTATCTGGTTGATTCTGCCAGTAGTCATATGCTTGTCTCAAAGATTAAGCCATGCATGTCTAAGTATAAGCAATTATACAGCGAAACTGCGAATGGCTCATTATATAAGTTATCGTTTATTTGATAGCACCTTACTACTTGGATAACCGTGGTAATTCTAGAGCTAATACATGCTAAAAATCCCGACTTCGGAAGGGATGTATTTATTAGATTAAAAACCAATGCCTTCGGGCTTTCTGGTGATTCATAATAACTTCTCGAATCGCATGGCCTTGCGCCGGCGATGGTTCATTCAAATTTCTTCCCTATCAACTTTCGATGCGAAGGTCTTGTCTTCGCATGGTTACAACGGGTAACGGAGGGTTAGGGCTCGACCCCGGAGAGGGAGCCTGAGAAATGGCTACCACTTTTAAGGAAGGCAGCAGGCGCGCAAATTACCCAATCCCGACACGGGGAGGTAGTGACAATAAATACTGATACAGGGCTCTTATGGGTCTTGTAATCGGAATGAGTACAATTTAAATCCCTTAACGAGGAACAATTGGAGGGCAAGTCTGGTGCCAGCAGCCGCGGTAATTCCAGCTCCAATAGCGTATATTAAAGTTGTTGTGGTTAAAAAGCTCGTAGTTGAACCTTGGGCCTGGCTGGCCGGTCCCCCTCACCGGGTGCACTGGTCCGGCCGGGTCTTTCCCTCTGTGGAACCGCATGCCCTTCACTGGGTGTGTCGGGGAAACAGGACTTTTACTTTGAAAAAATTAGAGTGCTCCAGGCAGGCCTATGCTCGAATAGTACAGCATGGAATAATAGAATAGGACGTGTGGTTCTATTTTGTTGGTTTCTAGGACCGCCGTAATGATTAATAGGGACAGTCGGGGGCATCAGTATTCAGCTGTCAGAGGTGAAATTCTTGGATCTGCTGAAGACTAACTACTGCGAAAGCATTTGCCAAGGATGTTTTCATTGATAAGGAACGAAAGTTAGGGGATCGAAGACGATCAGATACCGTCGTAGTCTTAACCATAAACTATGCCGACTAGGGATCGGACGATGTTATTTTTTGACTCGTTCGGCACCTTTCGAGAAATCAAAGTGCTTGGGCTCCAGGGGGAGTATGGTCGCAAGGCTGAAACTTAAAGAAATTGACGGAAGGGCACCACCAGGGGTGGAGCCTGCGGCTTAATTTGACTCAACACGGGGAAACTCACCAGGTCCAGACACAGTGAGGATTGACAGATTGAGAGCTCTTTCTTGATTCTGTGGGTGGTGGTGCATGGCCGTTCTTAGTTGGTGGAGTGATTTGTCTGCTTAATTGCGATAACGAACGAGACCTTAACCTGCTAAATAGCCCGTATTGCTTTGGCAGTACGCTGGCTTCTTAGAGGGACTATCGGCTCAAGCCGATGGAAGTTTGAGGCAATAACAGGTCTGTGATGCCCTTAGATGTTCTGGGCCGCACGCGCGTTACACTGACACAGCCAGCGAGTTCTTCCTTGACAGAGATGTTCGGGTAATCTTGTTAAACTGTGTCGTGCTGGGGATAGAGCATTGCAATTATTGCTCTTCAACGAGGAATCCCTAGTAAGCGCAAGTCATCAGCTTGCGTTGATTACGTCCCTGCCCTTTGTACACACCGCCCGTCGCTACTACCGATTGGATGGCTCAGTGAGATCTCCGGACTGGCCGAGAGAGGTGGGAAACTACCCCTCATGGCCGGAAAGCTGCTCAAACTCGGTCATCTAGAGGAAGTAAAAGTCGTAACAAGGTCTCCGTTGGTGAACCAGCGGAGGGATCATTATCGAGTTTTTAACTCTTAAACCATATGTGAACGTACCTTTTCTAGCTGCTTTGGCAGGTGCCTCTCGGGGCTTCTGCCGGTAGCATTTATAAACTCTTTATATTTCTATAGAATTATTCATTGCTGAGTGGCATTA
>NW_027396518.1:37500-40000 GCF_048999995.1 Berkeleyomyces rouxiae | reverse complement strand
TGGAAAGGACCCACTCATATATTGTCCAAATATGGTAATTGCCTGCTTACATAATCAGCAAACTATCCATCTGAAGTTTTGGGTAGTTGCCTATTAAACCCGATCACGCCTACCAACTACTGTTTTCAAAAAAAGGTAATTACATCATGGGATTGAGTAGAACGTCGAGTATCGTCTGATGTACAGATGAAGTTGGACTCGAGAAGGTTTTGGACTACAATCGCAGTTTTAATGCTCGCGAGTTGATTTCTATTCGGAACCCATAGTAAAGCGTCATTTTGGACAAAAAAGTATGGCGTGGATCCACTGGCAGGGGACTCAAAGCCAAAGCCATTTTGACGCACTTCCAAGAAAGGAAGGAACGAGCAGATGGGATGAAAGAAAGAATGTGACTGCTAAAATTATATTTTAATTAGTTACTGCCTTTCCCGAGTCTCCTTTCCTTTTCTCTTCGACGTCATTGACGACACCTTAGTTTTGATACTGTGGAGTGGCTTTTATGGGTCTCTACAAAAAGCTGTTTATGGGAAGTAGTACACGCCGAATAGGATGTTGGTACTACCAACTATAATCAACTGGTTGTATTTGTGACTCGATCAGCCACTTATCTAACATTGAATCATTGCCAAAGTCCTTGTCATGACGTCAAAGTCACTTGCTCTTGGTCTCTCTACCTATCCCCGCATTTGCTAGATATACATAATGTGCCTTACTTGTTGGCGTTGAGATCATACTTGAACTCCGGCTGGGTCAGTGCATTGTGTTATATCGATCCTCGAAGAAGTGGATGCTCCGGCTTCTCACTTGCTTCTTGGTTGTCAGCAAAAGTCATGGATTCGTCCATTGGCTTTGTCTGCTGGATTCTGTAGATGATTTGGCTTCTGGCTATAATTACTACAAAACTTCCGGAGACAGCGGCGTGATACTGATGTTCTTGTAATGGATGTATTGCGATCCTGCTCTCCTCTCGGGGCACATCCGATTACACTTTGTACACTTGTGTATGAATGTGTAGTTGTATGGCGCTCTGGGGAATTTAGAGGGGGAAATCAGATTGTTAGTATCGCAGTACTGGGCCTATGCCTATGAACTGTACATTACTAACGTGCCTTCATGGGCACCTTCCGATAACTAAACTTCTCCAGTACTACACTTGTAGTATTGGTGGCCAACCCCGGCTTACGATAGTTATCTGGTTGATTCTGCCAGTAGTCATATGCTTGTCTCAAAGATTAAGCCATGCATGTCTAAGTATAAGCAATTATACAGCGAAACTGCGAATGGCTCATTATATAAGTTATCGTTTATTTGATAGCACCTTACTACTTGGATAACCGTGGTAATTCTAGAGCTAATACATGCTAAAAATCCCGACTTCGGAAGGGATGTATTTATTAGATTAAAAACCAATGCCTTCGGGCTTTCTGGTGATTCATAATAACTTCTCGAATCGCATGGCCTTGCGCCGGCGATGGTTCATTCAAATTTCTTCCCTATCAACTTTCGATGCGAAGGTCTTGTCTTCGCATGGTTACAACGGGTAACGGAGGGTTAGGGCTCGACCCCGGAGAGGGAGCCTGAGAAATGGCTACCACTTTTAAGGAAGGCAGCAGGCGCGCAAATTACCCAATCCCGACACGGGGAGGTAGTGACAATAAATACTGATACAGGGCTCTTATGGGTCTTGTAATCGGAATGAGTACAATTTAAATCCCTTAACGAGGAACAATTGGAGGGCAAGTCTGGTGCCAGCAGCCGCGGTAATTCCAGCTCCAATAGCGTATATTAAAGTTGTTGTGGTTAAAAAGCTCGTAGTTGAACCTTGGGCCTGGCTGGCCGGTCCCCCTCACCGGGTGCACTGGTCCGGCCGGGTCTTTCCCTCTGTGGAACCGCATGCCCTTCACTGGGTGTGTCGGGGAAACAGGACTTTTACTTTGAAAAAATTAGAGTGCTCCAGGCAGGCCTATGCTCGAATAGTACAGCATGGAATAATAGAATAGGACGTGTGGTTCTATTTTGTTGGTTTCTAGGACCGCCGTAATGATTAATAGGGACAGTCGGGGGCATCAGTATTCAGCTGTCAGAGGTGAAATTCTTGGATCTGCTGAAGACTAACTACTGCGAAAGCATTTGCCAAGGATGTTTTCATTGATAAGGAACGAAAGTTAGGGGATCGAAGACGATCAGATACCGTCGTAGTCTTAACCATAAACTATGCCGACTAGGGATCGGACGATGTTATTTTTTGACTCGTTCGGCACCTTTCGAGAAATCAAAGTGCTTGGGCTCCAGGGGGAGTATGGTCGCAAGGCTGAAACTTAAAGAAATTGACGGAAGGGCACCACCAGGGGTGGAGCCTGCGGCTTAATTTGACTCAACACGGGGAAACTCACCAGGTCCAGACACAGTGAGGATTGACAGATTGAGAGCTCTTTCTTGATTCTGTGGGTGGTGGTGCATGGCCGTTCTTAGTTGGTGGAGTGATTTGTCTGCTTAATTG
>NW_027396518.1:20000-22500 GCF_048999995.1 Berkeleyomyces rouxiae | reverse complement strand
TTATACAGCGAAACTGCGAATGGCTCATTATATAAGTTATCGTTTATTTGATAGCACCTTACTACTTGGATAACCGTGGTAATTCTAGAGCTAATACATGCTAAAAATCCCGACTTCGGAAGGGATGTATTTATTAGATTAAAAACCAATGCCTTCGGGCTTTCTGGTGATTCATAATAACTTCTCGAATCGCATGGCCTTGCGCCGGCGATGGTTCATTCAAATTTCTTCCCTATCAACTTTCGATGCGAAGGTCTTGTCTTCGCATGGTTACAACGGGTAACGGAGGGTTAGGGCTCGACCCCGGAGAGGGAGCCTGAGAAATGGCTACCACTTTTAAGGAAGGCAGCAGGCGCGCAAATTACCCAATCCCGACACGGGGAGGTAGTGACAATAAATACTGATACAGGGCTCTTATGGGTCTTGTAATCGGAATGAGTACAATTTAAATCCCTTAACGAGGAACAATTGGAGGGCAAGTCTGGTGCCAGCAGCCGCGGTAATTCCAGCTCCAATAGCGTATATTAAAGTTGTTGTGGTTAAAAAGCTCGTAGTTGAACCTTGCCTGGCTGGCCGGTCCCCCTCACCGGGTGCACTGGTCCGGCCGGGTCTTTCCCTCTGTGGAACCGCATGCCCTTCACTGGGTGTGTCGGGGAAACAGGACTTTTACTTTGAAAAAATTAGAGTGCTCCAGGCAGGCCTATGCTCGAATAGTACAGCATGGAATAATAGAATAGGACGTGTGGTTCTATTTTGTTGGTTTCTAGGACCGCCGTAATGATTAATAGGGACAGTCGGGGGCATCAGTATTCAGCTGTCAGAGGTGAAATTCTTGGATCTGCTGAAGACTAACTACTGCGAAAGCATTTGCCAAGGATGTTTTCATTGATAAGGAACGAAAGTTAGGGGATCGAAGACGATCAGATACCGTCGTAGTCTTAACCATAAACTATGCCGACTAGGGATCGGACGATGTTATTTTTTGACTCGTTCGGCACCTTTCGAGAAATCAAAGTGCTTGGGCTCCAGGGGGAGTATGGTCGCAAGGCTGAAACTTAAAGAAATTGACGGAAGGGCACCACCAGGGGTGGAGCCTGCGGCTTAATTTGACTCAACACGGGGAAACTCACCAGGTCCAGACACAGTGAGGATTGACAGATTGAGAGCTCTTTCTTGATTCTGTGGGTGGTGGTGCATGGCCGTTCTTAGTTGGTGGAGTGATTTGTCTGCTTAATTGCGATAACGAACGAGACCTTAACCTGCTAAATAGCCCGTATTGCTTTGGCAGTACGCTGGCTTCTTAGAGGGACTATCGGCTCAAGCCGATGGAAGTTTGAGGCAATAACAGGTCTGTGATGCCCTTAGATGTTCTGGGCCGCACGCGCGTTACACTGACACAGCCAGCGAGTTCTTCCTTGACAGAGATGTTCGGGTAATCTTGTTAAACTGTGTCGTGCTGGGGATAGAGCATTGCAATTATTGCTCTTCAACGAGGAATCCCTAGTAAGCGCAAGTCATCAGCTTGCGTTGATTACGTCCCTGCCCTTTGTACACACCGCCCGTCGCTACTACCGATTGGATGGCTCAGTGAGATCTCCGGACTGGCCGAGAGAGGTGGGAAACTACCCCTCATGGCCGGAAAGCTGCTCAAACTCGGTCATCTAGAGGAAGTAAAAGTCGTAACAAGGTCTCCGTTGGTGAACCAGCGGAGGGATCATTATCGAGTTTTTAACTCTTAAACCATATGTGAACGTACCTTTTCTAGCTGCTTTGGCAGGTGCCTCTCGGGGCTTCTGCCGGTAGCATTTATAAACTCTTTATATTTCTATAGAATTATTCATTGCTGAGTGGCATTAACTAAATAAGTTAAAACTTTCAACAACGGATCTCTTGGCTCTAGCATCGATGAAGAACGCAGCGAAATGCGATAAGTAATGTGAATTGCAGAATTCAGTGAATCATCGAATCTTTGAACGCACATTGCGCCTGGCAGTATTCTGCCAGGCATGCCTGTCCGAGCGTCATTTCACCACTCAAGCTCTGCTTGGTGTTGGAGGACCCGCGTTTAGTCGCGGGCCGCCGAAATGCATCGGCTGTTGTATATACAGCTTCCCTGTGTAGTAAATGCTTAGCTTTACACTTTGAAACTTTTATATAACATGCCGAAAAACCCTCAACTTTTGAAAGGTTGACCTCGGATCAGGTAGGAATACCCGCTGAACTTAAGCATATCAATAAGCGGAGGAAAAGAAACCAACAGGGATTGCCCTAGTAACGGCGAGCGAAGCGGCAACAGCTCAAATTTGAAATCTGGCTATTTTGTAGTCCGAGTTGTAATTTGTAGAGGATGCTTTTGGTGAGGTGCCTTCCGAGTTCCCTGGAACGGGACGCCAGAGAGGGTGAGAGCCCCGTACGGTTGGATACCAAACCTTTGTATAGCTCCTTCGACGAGTCGAGTAGTTTGGGAATGCTGCTCTAAATGGGAGGTATATCTCTTCTA
>NW_027396518.1:12500-15000 GCF_048999995.1 Berkeleyomyces rouxiae | reverse complement strand
TGACGTCAAAGTCACTTGCTCTTGGTCTCTCTACCTATCCCCGCATTTGCTAGATATACATAATGTGCCTTACTTGTTGGCGTTGAGATCATACTTGAACTCCGGCTGGGTCAGTGCATTGTGTTATATCGATCCTCGAAGAAGTGGATGCTCCGGCTTCTCACTTGCTTCTTGGTTGTCAGCAAAAGTCATGGATTCGTCCATTGGCTTTGTCTGCTGGATTCTGTAGATGATTTGGCTTCTGGCTATAATTACTACAAAACTTCCGGAGACAGCGGCGTGATACTGATGTTCTTGTAATGGATGTATTGCGATCCTGCTCTCCTCTCGGGGCACATCCGATTACACTTTGTACACTTGTGTATGAATGTGTAGTTGTATGGCGCTCTGGGGAATTTAGAGGGGGAAATCAGATTGTTAGTATCGCAGTACTGGGCCTATGCCTATGAACTGTACATTACTAACGTGCCTTCATGGGCACCTTCCGATAACTAAACTTCTCCAGTACTACACTTGTAGTATTGGTGGCCAACCCCGGCTTACGATAGTTATCTGGTTGATTCTGCCAGTAGTCATATGCTTGTCTCAAAGATTAAGCCATGCATGTCTAAGTATAAGCAATTATACAGCGAAACTGCGAATGGCTCATTATATAAGTTATCGTTTATTTGATAGCACCTTACTACTTGGATAACCGTGGTAATTCTAGAGCTAATACATGCTAAAAATCCCGACTTCGGAAGGGATGTATTTATTAGATTAAAAACCAATGCCTTCGGGCTTTCTGGTGATTCATAATAACTTCTCGAATCGCATGGCCTTGCGCCGGCGATGGTTCATTCAAATTTCTTCCCTATCAACTTTCGATGCGAAGGTCTTGTCTTCGCATGGTTACAACGGGTAACGGAGGGTTAGGGCTCGACCCCGGAGAGGGAGCCTGAGAAATGGCTACCACTTTTAAGGAAGGCAGCAGGCGCGCAAATTACCCAATCCCGACACGGGGAGGTAGTGACAATAAATACTGATACAGGGCTCTTATGGGTCTTGTAATCGGAATGAGTACAATTTAAATCCCTTAACGAGGAACAATTGGAGGGCAAGTCTGGTGCCAGCAGCCGCGGTAATTCCAGCTCCAATAGCGTATATTAAAGTTGTTGTGGTTAAAAAGCTCGTAGTTGAACCTTGGGCCTGGCTGGCCGGTCCCCCTCACCGGGTGCACTGGTCCGGCCGGGTCTTTCCCTCTGTGGAACCGCATGCCCTTCACTGGGTGTGTCGGGGAAACAGGACTTTTACTTTGAAAAAATTAGAGTGCTCCAGGCAGGCCTATGCTCGAATAGTACAGCATGGAATAATAGAATAGGACGTGTGGTTCTATTTTGTTGGTTTCTAGGACCGCCGTAATGATTAATAGGGACAGTCGGGGGCATCAGTATTCAGCTGTCAGAGGTGAAATTCTTGGATCTGCTGAAGACTAACTACTGCGAAAGCATTTGCCAAGGATGTTTTCATTGATAAGGAACGAAAGTTAGGGGATCGAAGACGATCAGATACCGTCGTAGTCTTAACCATAAACTATGCCGACTAGGGATCGGACGATGTTATTTTTTGACTCGTTCGGCACCTTTCGAGAAATCAAAGTGCTTGGGCTCCAGGGGGAGTATGGTCGCAAGGCTGAAACTTAAAGAAATTGACGGAAGGGCACCACCAGGGGTGGAGCCTGCGGCTTAATTTGACTCAACACGGGGAAACTCACCAGGTCCAGACACAGTGAGGATTGACAGATTGAGAGCTCTTTCTTGATTCTGTGGGTGGTGGTGCATGGCCGTTCTTAGTTGGTGGAGTGATTTGTCTGCTTAATTGCGATAACGAACGAGACCTTAACCTGCTAAATAGCCCGTATTGCTTTGGCAGTACGCTGGCTTCTTAGAGGGACTATCGGCTCAAGCCGATGGAAGTTTGAGGCAATAACAGGTCTGTGATGCCCTTAGATGTTCTGGGCCGCACGCGCGTTACACTGACACAGCCAGCGAGTTCTTCCTTGACAGAGATGTTCGGGTAATCTTGTTAAACTGTGTCGTGCTGGGGATAGAGCATTGCAATTATTGCTCTTCAACGAGGAATCCCTAGTAAGCGCAAGTCATCAGCTTGCGTTGATTACGTCCCTGCCCTTTGTACACACCGCCCGTCGCTACTACCGATTGGATGGCTCAGTGAGATCTCCGGACTGGCCGAGAGAGGTGGGAAACTACCCCTCATGGCCGGAAAGCTGCTCAAACTCGGTCATCTAGAGGAAGTAAAAGTCGTAACAAGGTCTCCGTTGGTGAACCAGCGGAGGGATCATTATCGAGTTTTTAACTCTTAAACCATATGTGAACGTACCTTTTCTAGCTGCTTTGGCAGGTGCCTCTCGGGGCTTCTGCCGGTAGCATTTATAAACTCTTTATATTTCTATAGAATTATTCATTGCTGAGTGGCATTAACTAAATAAGTTAAAACTTTC
>NW_027396518.1:5000-7500 GCF_048999995.1 Berkeleyomyces rouxiae | reverse complement strand
ATTGTCCAAATATGGTAATTGCCTGCTTACATAATCAGCAAACTATCCATCTGAAGTTTTGGGTAGTTGCCTATTAAACCCGATCACGCCTACCAACTACTGTTTTCAAAAAAAGGTAATTACATCATGGGATTGAGTAGAACGTCGAGTATCGTCTGATGTACAGATGAAGTTGGACTCGAGAAGGTTTTGGACTACAATCGCAGTTTTAATGCTCGCGAGTTGATTTCTATTCGGAACCCATAGTAAAGCGTCATTTTGGACAAAAAAGTATGGCGTGGATCCACTGGCAGGGGACTCAAAGCCAAAGCCATTTTGACGCACTTCCAAGAAAGGAAGGAACGAGCAGATGGGATGAAAGAAAGAATGTGACTGCTAAAATTATATTTTAATTAGTTACTGCCTTTCCCGAGTCTCCTTTCCTTTTCTCTTCGACGTCATTGACGACACCTTAGTTTTGATACTGTGGAGTGGCTTTTATGGGTCTCTACAAAAAGCTGTTTATGGGAAGTAGTACACGCCGAATAGGATGTTGGTACTACCAACTATAATCAACTGGTTGTATTTGTGACTCGATCAGCCACTTATCTAACATTGAATCATTGCCAAAGTCCTTGTCATGACGTCAAAGTCACTTGCTCTTGGTCTCTCTACCTATCCCCGCATTTGCTAGATATACATAATGTGCCTTACTTGTTGGCGTTGAGATCATACTTGAACTCCGGCTGGGTCAGTGCATTGTGTTATATCGATCCTCGAAGAAGTGGATGCTCCGGCTTCTCACTTGCTTCTTGGTTGTCAGCAAAAGTCATGGATTCGTCCATTGGCTTTGTCTGCTGGATTCTGTAGATGATTTGGCTTCTGGCTATAATTACTACAAAACTTCCGGAGACAGCGGCGTGATACTGATGTTCTTGTAATGGATGTATTGCGATCCTGCTCTCCTCTCGGGGCACATCCGATTACACTTTGTACACTTGTGTATGAATGTGTAGTTGTATGGCGCTCTGGGGAATTTAGAGGGGGAAATCAGATTGTTAGTATCGCAGTACTGGGCCTATGCCTATGAACTGTACATTACTAACGTGCCTTCATGGGCACCTTCCGATAACTAAACTTCTCCAGTACTACACTTGTAGTATTGGTGGCCAACCCCGGCTTACGATAGTTATCTGGTTGATTCTGCCAGTAGTCATATGCTTGTCTCAAAGATTAAGCCATGCATGTCTAAGTATAAGCAATTATACAGCGAAACTGCGAATGGCTCATTATATAAGTTATCGTTTATTTGATAGCACCTTACTACTTGGATAACCGTGGTAATTCTAGAGCTAATACATGCTAAAAATCCCGACTTCGGAAGGGATGTATTTATTAGATTAAAAACCAATGCCTTCGGGCTTTCTGGTGATTCATAATAACTTCTCGAATCGCATGGCCTTGCGCCGGCGATGGTTCATTCAAATTTCTTCCCTATCAACTTTCGATGCGAAGGTCTTGTCTTCGCATGGTTACAACGGGTAACGGAGGGTTAGGGCTCGACCCCGGAGAGGGAGCCTGAGAAATGGCTACCACTTTTAAGGAAGGCAGCAGGCGCGCAAATTACCCAATCCCGACACGGGGAGGTAGTGACAATAAATACTGATACAGGGCTCTTATGGGTCTTGTAATCGGAATGAGACAATTTAAATCCCTTAACGAGGAACAATTGGAGGGCAAGTCTGGTGCCAGCAGCCGCGGTAATTCCAGCTCCAATAGCGTATATTAAAGTTGTTGTGGTTAAAAAGCTCGTAGTTGAACCTTGGGCCTGGCTGGCCGGTCCCCCTCACCGGGTGCACTGGTCCGGCCGGGTCTTTCCCTCTGTGGAACCGCATGCCCTTCACTGGGTGTGTCGGGGAAACAGGACTTTTACTTTGAAAAAATTAGAGTGCTCCAGGCAGGCCTATGCTCGAATAGTACAGCATGGAATAATAGAATAGGACGTGTGGTTCTATTTTGTTGGTTTCTAGGACCGCCGTAATGATTAATAGGGACAGTCGGGGGCATCAGTATTCAGCTGTCAGAGGTGAAATTCTTGGATCTGCTGAAGACTAACTACTGCGAAAGCATTTGCCAAGGATGTTTTCATTGATAAGGAACGAAAGTTAGGGGATCGAAGACGATCAGATACCGTCGTAGTCTTAACCATAAACTATGCCGACTAGGGATCGGACGATGTTATTTTTTGACTCGTTCGGCACCTTTCGAGAAATCAAAGTGCTTGGGCTCCAGGGGGAGTATGGTCGCAAGGCTGAAACTTAAAGAAATTGACGGAAGGGCACCACCAGGGGTGGAGCCTGCGGCTTAATTTGACTCAACACGGGGAAACTCACCAGGTCCAGACACAGTGAGGATTGACAGATTGAGAGCTCTTTCTTGATTCTGTGGGTGGTGGTGCATGGCCGTTCTTAGTTGGTGGAGTGATTTGTCTGCTTAATTGCGATAACGAACGAGACCTTAA
>NW_027396517.1:25000-27500 GCF_048999995.1 Berkeleyomyces rouxiae | reverse complement strand
TGCGCCGAAGCTCTCACCTACGTTCACGTTCATTACGCGCTGGGGTTTTACACCCAAACACTCGCACATAAGGTTGACTCCTTGGTCCGTGTTTCAAGACGGGTCGCTGATGACCATTACGCCAGCATCCTTGCCGAAGCGCGGTCCTCAGTCTGCCGAAAGGTATTATGCAAAGGGCTATAACACTCCCGAAAGAGCCACATTCCCTAAGCCTTTCTCCCTGACAACAAACTGATGCTGGCCTGTACTAACAGAGTAAATCAGTCCGAAAACTAACAAAACTGAAAGAAACAAGTCTGGTCATAGGCGCTTCCCTTTCAACAATTTCACGTGCTGTTTAACTCTCTTTTCAAAGTGCTTTTCATCTTTCGATCACTCTACTTGTGCGCTATCGGTCTCTAGCCTATATTTAGCTTTAGAAGAGATATACCTCCCATTTAGAGCAGCATTCCCAAACTACTCGACTCGTCGAAGGAGCTATACAAAGGTTTGGTATCCAACCGTACGGGGCTCTCACCCTCTCTGGCGTCCCGTTCCAGGGAACTCGGAAGGCACCTCACCAAAAGCATCCTCTACAAATTACAACTCGGACTACAAAATAGCCAGATTTCAAATTTGAGCTGTTGCCGCTTCGCTCGCCGTTACTAGGGCAATCCCTGTTGGTTTCTTTTCCTCCGCTTATTGATATGCTTAAGTTCAGCGGGTATTCCTACCTGATCCGAGGTCAACCTTTCAAAAGTTGAGGGTTTTTCGGCATGTTATATAAAAGTTTCAAAGTGTAAAGCTAAGCATTTACTACACAGGGAAGCTGTATATACAACAGCCGATGCATTTCGGCGGCCCGCGACTAAACGCGGGTCCTCCAACACCAAGCAGAGCTTGAGTGGTGAAATGACGCTCGGACAGGCATGCCTGGCAGAATACTGCCAGGCGCAATGTGCGTTCAAAGATTCGATGATTCACTGAATTCTGCAATTCACATTACTTATCGCATTTCGCTGCGTTCTTCATCGATGCTAGAGCCAAGAGATCCGTTGTTGAAAGTTTTAACTTATTTAGTTAATGCCACTCAGCAATGAATAATTCTATAGAAATATAAAGAGTTTATAAATGCTACCGGCAGAAGCCCCGAGAGGCACCTGCCAAAGCAGCTAGAAAAGGTACGTTCACATATGGTTTAAGAGTTAAAAACTCGATAATGATCCCTCCGCTGGTTCACCAACGGAGACCTTGTTACGACTTTTACTTCCTCTAGATGACCGAGTTTGAGCAGCTTTCCGGCCATGAGGGGTAGTTTCCCACCTCTCTCGGCCAGTCCGGAGATCTCACTGAGCCATCCAATCGGTAGTAGCGACGGGCGGTGTGTACAAAGGGCAGGGACGTAATCAACGCAAGCTGATGACTTGCGCTTACTAGGGATTCCTCGTTGAAGAGCAATAATTGCAATGCTCTATCCCCAGCACGACACAGTTTAACAAGATTACCCGAACATCTCTGTCAAGGAAGAACTCGCTGGCTGTGTCAGTGTAACGCGCGTGCGGCCCAGAACATCTAAGGGCATCACAGACCTGTTATTGCCTCAAACTTCCATCGGCTTGAGCCGATAGTCCCTCTAAGAAGCCAGCGTACTGCCAAAGCAATACGGGCTATTTAGCAGGTTAAGGTCTCGTTCGTTATCGCAATTAAGCAGACAAATCACTCCACCAACTAAGAACGGCCATGCACCACCACCCACAGAATCAAGAAAGAGCTCTCAATCTGTCAATCCTCACTGTGTCTGGACCTGGTGAGTTTCCCCGTGTTGAGTCAAATTAAGCCGCAGGCTCCACCCCTGGTGGTGCCCTTCCGTCAATTTCTTTAAGTTTCAGCCTTGCGACCATACTCCCCCTGGAGCCCAAGCACTTTGATTTCTCGAAAGGTGCCGAACGAGTCAAAAAATAACATCGTCCGATCCCTAGTCGGCATAGTTTATGGTTAAGACTACGACGGTATCTGATCGTCTTCGATCCCCTAACTTTCGTTCCTTATCAATGAAAACATCCTTGGCAAATGCTTTCGCAGTAGTTAGTCTTCAGCAGATCCAAGAATTTCACCTCTGACAGCTGAATACTGATGCCCCCGACTGTCCCTATTAATCATTACGGCGGTCCTAGAAACCAACAAAATAGAACCACACGTCCTATTCTATTATTCCATGCTGTACTATTCGAGCATAGGCCTGCCTGGAGCACTCTAATTTTTTCAAAGTAAAAGTCCTGTTTCCCCGACACACCCAGTGAAGGGCATGCGGTTCCACAGAGGGAAAGACCCGGCCGGACCAGTGCACCCGGTGAGGGGGACCGGCCAGCCAGGCCCAAGGTTCAACTACGAGCTTTTTAACCACAACAACTTTAATATACGCTATTGGAGCTGGAATTACCGCGGCTGCTGGCACCAGACTTGCCCTCCAATTGTTCCTCGTTAAGGGATTTAAATTGTACTCATTCCGATTACAAGACCC
>NW_027396517.1:15000-17500 GCF_048999995.1 Berkeleyomyces rouxiae | reverse complement strand
ACTCCCCCTGGAGCCCAAGCACTTTGATTTCTCGAAAGGTGCCGAACGAGTCAAAAAATAACATCGTCCGATCCCTAGTCGGCATAGTTTATGGTTAAGACTACGACGGTATCTGATCGTCTTCGATCCCCTAACTTTCGTTCCTTATCAATGAAAACATCCTTGGCAAATGCTTTCGCAGTAGTTAGTCTTCAGCAGATCCAAGAATTTCACCTCTGACAGCTGAATACTGATGCCCCCGACTGTCCCTATTAATCATTACGGCGGTCCTAGAAACCAACAAAATAGAACCACACGTCCTATTCTATTATTCCATGCTGTACTATTCGAGCATAGGCCTGCCTGGAGCACTCTAATTTTTTCAAAGTAAAAGTCCTGTTTCCCCGACACACCCAGTGAAGGGCATGCGGTTCCACAGAGGGAAAGACCCGGCCGGACCAGTGCACCCGGTGAGGGGGACCGGCCAGCCAGGCCCAAGGTTCAACTACGAGCTTTTTAACCACAACAACTTTAATATACGCTATTGGAGCTGGAATTACCGCGGCTGCTGGCACCAGACTTGCCCTCCAATTGTTCCTCGTTAAGGGATTTAAATTGTACTCATTCCGATTACAAGACCCATAAGAGCCCTGTATCAGTATTTATTGTCACTACCTCCCCGTGTCGGGATTGGGTAATTTGCGCGCCTGCTGCCTTCCTTAAAAGTGGTAGCCATTTCTCAGGCTCCCTCTCCGGGGTCGAGCCCTAACCCTCCGTTACCCGTTGTAACCATGCGAAGACAAGACCTTCGCATCGAAAGTTGATAGGGAAGAAATTTGAATGAACCATCGCCGGCGCAAGGCCATGCGATTCGAGAAGTTATTATGAATCACCAGAAAGCCCGAAGGCATTGGTTTTTAATCTAATAAATACATCCCTTCCGAAGTCGGGATTTTTAGCATGTATTAGCTCTAGAATTACCACGGTTATCCAAGTAGTAAGGTGCTATCAAATAAACGATAACTTATATAATGAGCCATTCGCAGTTTCGCTGTATAATTGCTTATACTTAGACATGCATGGCTTAATCTTTGAGACAAGCATATGACTACTGGCAGAATCAACCAGATAACTATCGTAAGCCGGGGTTGGCCACCAATACTACAAGTGTAGTACTGGAGAAGTTTAGTTATCGGAAGGTGCCCATGAAGGCACGTTAGTAATGTACAGTTCATAGGCATAGGCCCAGTACTGCGATACTAACAATCTGATTTCCCCCTCTAAATTCCCCAGAGCGCCATACAACTACACATTCATACACAAGTGTACAAAGTGTAATCGGATGTGCCCCGAGAGGAGAGCAGGATCGCAATACATCCATTACAAGAACATCAGTATCACGCCGCTGTCTCCGGAAGTTTTGTAGTAATTATAGCCAGAAGCCAAATCATCTACAGAATCCAGCAGACAAAGCCAATGGACGAATCCATGACTTTTGCTGACAACCAAGAAGCAAGTGAGAAGCCGGAGCATCCACTTCTTCGAGGATCGATATAACACAATGCACTGACCCAGCCGGAGTTCAAGTATGATCTCAACGCCAACAAGTAAGGCACATTATGTATATCTAGCAAATGCGGGGATAGGTAGAGAGACCAAGAGCAAGTGACTTTGACGTCATGACAAGGACTTTGGCAATGATTCAATGTTAGATAAGTGGCTGATCGAGTCACAAATACAACCAGTTGATTATAGTTGGTAGTACCAACATCCTATTCGGCGTGTACTACTTCCCATAAACAGCTTTTTGTAGAGACCCATAAAAGCCACTCCACAGTATCAAAACTAAGGTGTCGTCAATGACGTCGAAGAGAAAAGGAAAGGAGACTCGGGAAAGGCAGTAACTAATTAAAATATAATTTTAGCAGTCACATTCTTTCTTTCATCCCATCTGCTCGTTCCTTCCTTTCTTGGAAGTGCGTCAAAATGGCTTTGGCTTTGAGTCCCCTGCCAGTGGATCCACGCCATACTTTTTTGTCCAAAATGACGCTTTACTATGGGTTCCGAATAGAAATCAACTCGCGAGCATTAAAACTGCGATTGTAGTCCAAAACCTTCTCGAGTCCAACTTCATCTGTACATCAGACGATACTCGACGTTCTACTCAATCCCATGATGTAATTACCTTTTTTTGAAAACAGTAGTTGGTAGGCGTGATCGGGTTTAATAGGCAACTACCCAAAACTTCAGATGGATAGTTTGCTGATTATGTAAGCAGGCAATTACCATATTTGGACAATATATGAGTGGGTCCTTTCCAAAAAAAAAACTACAATGTTATGGCTAAACATGTCAGGGTTTCTTGAACCGTTTAACCCTTGCACCTGAATTACTTGGTGTCTACTGCCACCTTGGTTATCCATTATACAGACAAAAATACGACAAAAAGTAAATTCCGACTCAACATCAATTCAAAAGTAACGCGATTTTTGCGCGTTGACCTTTCATTTTCCATTTTCAT
>NW_027396517.1:7500-10000 GCF_048999995.1 Berkeleyomyces rouxiae | reverse complement strand
CGAGTTTGAGCAGCTTTCCGGCCATGAGGGGTAGTTTCCCACCTCTCTCGGCCAGTCCGGAGATCTCACTGAGCCATCCAATCGGTAGTAGCGACGGGCGGTGTGTACAAAGGGCAGGGACGTAATCAACGCAAGCTGATGACTTGCGCTTACTAGGGATTCCTCGTTGAAGAGCAATAATTGCAATGCTCTATCCCCAGCACGACACAGTTTAACAAGATTACCCGAACATCTCTGTCAAGGAAGAACTCGCTGGCTGTGTCAGTGTAACGCGCGTGCGGCCCAGAACATCTAAGGGCATCACAGACCTGTTATTGCCTCAAACTTCCATCGGCTTGAGCCGATAGTCCCTCTAAGAAGCCAGCGTACTGCCAAAGCAATACGGGCTATTTAGCAGGTTAAGGTCTCGTTCGTTATCGCAATTAAGCAGACAAATCACTCCACCAACTAAGAACGGCCATGCACCACCACCCACAGAATCAAGAAAGAGCTCTCAATCTGTCAATCCTCACTGTGTCTGGACCTGGTGAGTTTCCCCGTGTTGAGTCAAATTAAGCCGCAGGCTCCACCCCTGGTGGTGCCCTTCCGTCAATTTCTTTAAGTTTCAGCCTTGCGACCATACTCCCCCTGGAGCCCAAGCACTTTGATTTCTCGAAAGGTGCCGAACGAGTCAAAAAATAACATCGTCCGATCCCTAGTCGGCATAGTTTATGGTTAAGACTACGACGGTATCTGATCGTCTTCGATCCCCTAACTTTCGTTCCTTATCAATGAAAACATCCTTGGCAAATGCTTTCGCAGTAGTTAGTCTTCAGCAGATCCAAGAATTTCACCTCTGACAGCTGAATACTGATGCCCCCGACTGTCCCTATTAATCATTACGGCGGTCCTAGAAACCAACAAAATAGAACCACACGTCCTATTCTATTATTCCATGCTGTACTATTCGAGCATAGGCCTGCCTGGAGCACTCTAATTTTTTCAAAGTAAAAGTCCTGTTTCCCCGACACACCCAGTGAAGGGCATGCGGTTCCACAGAGGGAAAGACCCGGCCGGACCAGTGCACCCGGTGAGGGGGACCGGCCAGCCAGGCCCAAGGTTCAACTACGAGCTTTTTAACCACAACAACTTTAATATACGCTATTGGAGCTGGAATTACCGCGGCTGCTGGCACCAGACTTGCCCTCCAATTGTTCCTCGTTAAGGGATTTAAATTGTACTCATTCCGATTACAAGACCCATAAGAGCCCTGTATCAGTATTTATTGTCACTACCTCCCCGTGTCGGGATTGGGTAATTTGCGCGCCTGCTGCCTTCCTTAAAAGTGGTAGCCATTTCTCAGGCTCCCTCTCCGGGGTCGAGCCCTAACCCTCCGTTACCCGTTGTAACCATGCGAAGACAAGACCTTCGCATCGAAAGTTGATAGGGAAGAAATTTGAATGAACCATCGCCGGCGCAAGGCCATGCGATTCGAGAAGTTATTATGAATCACCAGAAAGCCCGAAGGCATTGGTTTTTAATCTAATAAATACATCCCTTCCGAAGTCGGGATTTTTAGCATGTATTAGCTCTAGAATTACCACGGTTATCCAAGTAGTAAGGTGCTATCAAATAAACGATAACTTATATAATGAGCCATTCGCAGTTTCGCTGTATAATTGCTTATACTTAGACATGCATGGCTTAATCTTTGAGACAAGCATATGACTACTGGCAGAATCAACCAGATAACTATCGTAAGCCGGGGTTGGCCACCAATACTACAAGTGTAGTACTGGAGAAGTTTAGTTATCGGAAGGTGCCCATGAAGGCACGTTAGTAATGTACAGTTCATAGGCATAGGCCCAGTACTGCGATACTAACAATCTGATTTCCCCCTCTAAATTCCCCAGAGCGCCATACAACTACACATTCATACACAAGTGTACAAAGTGTAATCGGATGTGCCCCGAGAGGAGAGCAGGATCGCAATACATCCATTACAAGAACATCAGTATCACGCCGCTGTCTCCGGAAGTTTTGTAGTAATTATAGCCAGAAGCCAAATCATCTACAGAATCCAGCAGACAAAGCCAATGGACGAATCCATGACTTTTGCTGACAACCAAGAAGCAAGTGAGAAGCCGGAGCATCCACTTCTTCGAGGATCGATATAACACAATGCACTGACCCAGCCGGAGTTCAAGTATGATCTCAACGCCAACAAGTAAGGCACATTATGTATATCTAGCAAATGCGGGGATAGGTAGAGAGACCAAGAGCAAGTGACTTTGACGTCATGACAAGGACTTTGGCAATGATTCAATGTTAGATAAGTGGCTGATCGAGTCACAAATACAACCAGTTGATTATAGTTGGTAGTACCAACATCCTATTCGGCGTGTACTACTTCCCATAAACAGCTTTTTGTAGAGACCCATAAAAGCCACTCCACAGTATCAAAACTAAGGTGTCGTCAATGACGTCGAAGAGAAAAGGAAAGGAGACTCGGGAAAGGCAG
>NW_027396517.1:0-2500 GCF_048999995.1 Berkeleyomyces rouxiae | reverse complement strand
GTTACTAGGGCAATCCCTGTTGGTTTCTTTTCCTCCGCTTATTGATATGCTTAAGTTCAGCGGGTATTCCTACCTGATCCGAGGTCAACCTTTCAAAAGTTGAGGGTTTTTCGGCATGTTATATAAAAGTTTCAAAGTGTAAAGCTAAGCATTTACTACACAGGGAAGCTGTATATACAACAGCCGATGCATTTCGGCGGCCCGCGACTAAACGCGGGTCCTCCAACACCAAGCAGAGCTTGAGTGGTGAAATGACGCTCGGACAGGCATGCCTGGCAGAATACTGCCAGGCGCAATGTGCGTTCAAAGATTCGATGATTCACTGAATTCTGCAATTCACATTACTTATCGCATTTCGCTGCGTTCTTCATCGATGCTAGAGCCAAGAGATCCGTTGTTGAAAGTTTTAACTTATTTAGTTAATGCCACTCAGCAATGAATAATTCTATAGAAATATAAAGAGTTTATAAATGCTACCGGCAGAAGCCCCGAGAGGCACCTGCCAAAGCAGCTAGAAAAGGTACGTTCACATATGGTTTAAGAGTTAAAAACTCGATAATGATCCCTCCGCTGGTTCACCAACGGAGACCTTGTTACGACTTTTACTTCCTCTAGATGACCGAGTTTGAGCAGCTTTCCGGCCATGAGGGGTAGTTTCCCACCTCTCTCGGCCAGTCCGGAGATCTCACTGAGCCATCCAATCGGTAGTAGCGACGGGCGGTGTGTACAAAGGGCAGGGACGTAATCAACGCAAGCTGATGACTTGCGCTTACTAGGGATTCCTCGTTGAAGAGCAATAATTGCAATGCTCTATCCCCAGCACGACACAGTTTAACAAGATTACCCGAACATCTCTGTCAAGGAAGAACTCGCTGGCTGTGTCAGTGTAACGCGCGTGCGGCCCAGAACATCTAAGGGCATCACAGACCTGTTATTGCCTCAAACTTCCATCGGCTTGAGCCGATAGTCCCTCTAAGAAGCCAGCGTACTGCCAAAGCAATACGGGCTATTTAGCAGGTTAAGGTCTCGTTCGTTATCGCAATTAAGCAGACAAATCACTCCACCAACTAAGAACGGCCATGCACCACCACCCACAGAATCAAGAAAGAGCTCTCAATCTGTCAATCCTCACTGTGTCTGGACCTGGTGAGTTTCCCCGTGTTGAGTCAAATTAAGCCGCAGGCTCCACCCCTGGTGGTGCCCTTCCGTCAATTTCTTTAAGTTTCAGCCTTGCGACCATACTCCCCCTGGAGCCCAAGCACTTTGATTTCTCGAAAGGTGCCGAACGAGTCAAAAAATAACATCGTCCGATCCCTAGTCGGCATAGTTTATGGTTAAGACTACGACGGTATCTGATCGTCTTCGATCCCCTAACTTTCGTTCCTTATCAATGAAAACATCCTTGGCAAATGCTTTCGCAGTAGTTAGTCTTCAGCAGATCCAAGAATTTCACCTCTGACAGCTGAATACTGATGCCCCCGACTGTCCCTATTAATCATTACGGCGGTCCTAGAAACCAACAAAATAGAACCACACGTCCTATTCTATTATTCCATGCTGTACTATTCGAGCATAGGCCTGCCTGGAGCACTCTAATTTTTTCAAAGTAAAAGTCCTGTTTCCCCGACACACCCAGTGAAGGGCATGCGGTTCCACAGAGGGAAAGACCCGGCCGGACCAGTGCACCCGGTGAGGGGGACCGGCCAGCCAGGCCCAAGGTTCAACTACGAGCTTTTTAACCACAACAACTTTAATATACGCTATTGGAGCTGGAATTACCGCGGCTGCTGGCACCAGACTTGCCCTCCAATTGTTCCTCGTTAAGGGATTTAAATTGTACTCATTCCGATTACAAGACCCATAAGAGCCCTGTATCAGTATTTATTGTCACTACCTCCCCGTGTCGGGATTGGGTAATTTGCGCGCCTGCTGCCTTCCTTAAAAGTGGTAGCCATTTCTCAGGCTCCCTCTCCGGGGTCGAGCCCTAACCCTCCGTTACCCGTTGTAACCATGCGAAGACAAGACCTTCGCATCGAAAGTTGATAGGGAAGAAATTTGAATGAACCATCGCCGGCGCAAGGCCATGCGATTCGAGAAGTTATTATGAATCACCAGAAAGCCCGAAGGCATTGGTTTTTAATCTAATAAATACATCCCTTCCGAAGTCGGGATTTTTAGCATGTATTAGCTCTAGAATTACCACGGTTATCCAAGTAGTAAGGTGCTATCAAATAAACGATAACTTATATAATGAGCCATTCGCAGTTTCGCTGTATAATTGCTTATACTTAGACATGCATGGCTTAATCTTTGAGACAAGCATATGACTACTGGCAGAATCAACCAGATAACTATCGTAAGCCGGGGTTGGCCACCAATACTACAAGTGTAGTACTGGAGAAGTTTAGTTATCGGAAGGTGCCCATGAAGGCACGTTAGTAATGTACAGTTCATAGGCATAGGCCCAGTACTGCGATACTAACAATCTGATTTCCCCCTC
>NW_027396516.1:30000-34747 GCF_048999995.1 Berkeleyomyces rouxiae | reverse complement strand
TCACCTACGTTCACGTTCATTAGGCGCTGGGGTTTTACACCCAAACACTCGCACATAAGGTTGACTCCTTGGTCCGTGTTTCAAGACGGGTCGCTGATGACCATTACGCCAGCATCCTTGCCGAAGCGCGGTCCTCAGTCTGCCGAAAGGTATTATGCAAAGGGCTATAACACTCCCGAAAGAGCCACATTCCCTAAGCCTTTCTCCCTGACAACAAACTGATGCTGGCCTGTACTAACAGAGTAAATCAGTCCGAAAACTAACAAAACTGAAAGAAACAAGTCTGGTCATAGGCGCTTCCCTTTCAACAATTTCACGTGCTGTTTAACTCTCTTTTCAAAGTGCTTTTCATCTTTCGATCACTCTACTTGTGCGCTATCGGTCTCTAGCCTATATTTAGCTTTAGAAGAGATATACCTCCCATTTAGAGCAGCATTCCCAAACTACTCGACTCGTCGAAGGAGCTATACAAAGGTTTGGTATCCAACCGTACGGGGCTCTCACCCTCTCTGGCGTCCCGTTCCAGGGAACTCGGAAGGCACCTCACCAAAAGCATCCTCTACAAATTACAACTCGGACTACAAAATAGCCAGATTTCAAATTTGAGCTGTTGCCGCTTCGCTCGCCGTTACTAGGGCAATCCCTGTTGGTTTCTTTTCCTCCGCTTATTGATATGCTTAAGTTCAGCGGGTATTCCTACCTGATCCGAGGTCAACCTTTCAAAAGTTGAGGGTTTTTCGGCATGTTATATAAAAGTTTCAAAGTGTAAAGCTAAGCATTTACTACACAGGGAAGCTGTATATACAACAGCCGATGCATTTCGGCGGCCCGCGACTAAACGCGGGTCCTCCAACACCAAGCAGAGCTTGAGTGGTGAAATGACGCTCGGACAGGCATGCCTGGCAGAATACTGCCAGGCGCAATGTGCGTTCAAAGATTCGATGATTCACTGAATTCTGCAATTCACATTACTTATCGCATTTCGCTGCGTTCTTCATCGATGCTAGAGCCAAGAGATCCGTTGTTGAAAGTTTTAACTTATTTAGTTAATGCCACTCAGCAATGAATAATTCTATAGAAATATAAAGAGTTTATAAATGCTACCGGCAGAAGCCCCGAGAGGCACCTGCCAAAGCAGCTAGAAAAGGTACGTTCACATATGGTTTAAGAGTTAAAAACTCGATAATGATCCCTCCGCTGGTTCACCAACGGAGACCTTGTTACGACTTTTACTTCCTCTAGATGACCGAGTTTGAGCAGCTTTCCGGCCATGAGGGGTAGTTTCCCACCTCTCTCGGCCAGTCCGGAGATCTCACTGAGCCATCCAATCGGTAGTAGCGACGGGCGGTGTGTACAAAGGGCAGGGACGTAATCAACGCAAGCTGATGACTTGCGCTTACTAGGGATTCCTCGTTGAAGAGCAATAATTGCAATGCTCTATCCCCAGCACGACACAGTTTAACAAGATTACCCGAACATCTCTGTCAAGGAAGAACTCGCTGGCTGTGTCAGTGTAACGCGCGTGCGGCCCAGAACATCTAAGGGCATCACAGACCTGTTATTGCCTCAAACTTCCATCGGCTTGAGCCGATAGTCCCTCTAAGAAGCCAGCGTACTGCCAAAGCAATACGGGCTATTTAGCAGGTTAAGGTCTCGTTCGTTATCGCAATTAAGCAGACAAATCACTCCACCAACTAAGAACGGCCATGCACCACCACCCACAGAATCAAGAAAGAGCTCTCAATCTGTCAATCCTCACTGTGTCTGGACCTGGTGAGTTTCCCCGTGTTGAGTCAAATTAAGCCGCAGGCTCCACCCCTGGTGGTGCCCTTCCGTCAATTTCTTTAAGTTTCAGCCTTGCGACCATACTCCCCCTGGAGCCCAAGCACTTTGATTTCTCGAAAGGTGCCGAACGAGTCAAAAAATAACATCGTCCGATCCCTAGTCGGCATAGTTTATGGTTAAGACTACGACGGTATCTGATCGTCTTCGATCCCCTAACTTTCGTTCCTTATCAATGAAAACATCCTTGGCAAATGCTTTCGCAGTAGTTAGTCTTCAGCAGATCCAAGAATTTCACCTCTGACAGCTGAATACTGATGCCCCCGACTGTCCCTATTAATCATTACGGCGGTCCTAGAAACCAACAAAATAGAACCACACGTCCTATTCTATTATTCCATGCTGTACTATTCGAGCATAGGCCTGCCTGGAGCACTCTAATTTTTTCAAAGTAAAAGTCCTGTTTCCCCGACACACCCAGTGAAGGGCATGCGGTTCCACAGAGGGAAAGACCCGGCCGGACCAGTGCACCCGGTGAGGGGGACCGGCCAGCCAGGCCCAAGGTTCAACTACGAGCTTTTTAACCACAACAACTTTAATATACGCTATTGGAGCTGGAATTACCGCGGCTGCTGGCACCAGACTTGCCCTCCAATTGTTCCTCGTTAAGGGATTTAAATTGTACTCATTCCGATTACAAGACCCATAAGAGCCCTGTATCAGTATTTATTGTCACTACCTCCCCGTGTCGGGATTGGGTAATTTGCGCGCCTGCTGCCTTCCTTAAAAGTGGTAGCCATTTCTCAGGCTCCCTCTCCGGGGTCGAGCCCTAACCCTCCGTTACCCGTTGTAACCATGCGAAGACAAGACCTTCGCATCGAAAGTTGATAGGGAAGAAATTTGAATGAACCATCGCCGGCGCAAGGCCATGCGATTCGAGAAGTTATTATGAATCACCAGAAAGCCCGAAGGCATTGGTTTTTAATCTAATAAATACATCCCTTCCGAAGTCGGGATTTTTAGCATGTATTAGCTCTAGAATTACCACGGTTATCCAAGTAGTAAGGTGCTATCAAATAAACGATAACTTATATAATGAGCCATTCGCAGTTTCGCTGTATAATTGCTTATACTTAGACATGCATGGCTTAATCTTTGAGACAAGCATATGACTACTGGCAGAATCAACCAGATAACTATCGTAAGCCGGGGTTGGCCACCAATACTACAAGTGTAGTACTGGAGAAGTTTAGTTATCGGAAGGTGCCCATGAAGGCACGTTAGTAATGTACAGTTCATAGGCATAGGCCCAGTACTGCGATACTAACAATCTGATTTCCCCCTCTAAATTCCCCAGAGCGCCATACAACTACACATTCATACACAAGTGTACAAAGTGTAATCGGATGTGCCCCGAGAGGAGAGCAGGATCGCAATACATCCATTACAAGAACATCAGTATCACGCCGCTGTCTCCGGAAGTTTTGTAGTAATTATAGCCAGAAGCCAAATCATCTACAGAATCCAGCAGACAAAGCCAATGGACGAATCCATGACTTTTGCTGACAACCAAGAAGCAAGTGAGAAGCCGGAGCATCCACTTCTTCGAGGATCGATATAACACAATGCACTGACCCAGCCGGAGTTCAAGTATGATCTCAACGCCAACAAGTAAGGCACATTATGTATATCTAGCAAATGCGGGGATAGGTAGAGAGACCAAGAGCAAGTGACTTTGACGTCATGACAAGGACTTTGGCAATGATTCAATGTTAGATAAGTGGCTGATCGAGTCACAAATACAACCAGTTGATTATAGTTGGTAGTACCAACATCCTATTCGGCGTGTACTACTTCCCATAAACAGCTTTTTGTAGAGACCCATAAAAGCCACTCCACAGTATCAAAACTAAGGTGTCGTCAATGACGTCGAAGAGAAAAGGAAAGGAGACTCGGGAAAGGCAGTAACTAATTAAAATATAATTTTAGCAGTCACATTCTTTCTTTCATCCCATCTGCTCGTTCCTTCCTTTCTTGGAAGTGCGTCAAAATGGCTTTGGCTTTGAGTCCCCTGCCAGTGGATCCACGCCATACTTTTTTGTCCAAAATGACGCTTTACTATGGGTTCCGAATAGAAATCAACTCGCGAGCATTAAAACTGCGATTGTAGTCCAAAACCTTCTCGAGTCCAACTTCATCTGTACATCAGACGATACTCGACGTTCTACTCAATCCCATGATGTAATTACCTTTTTTTGAAAACAGTAGTTGGTAGGCGTGATCGGGTTTAATAGGCAACTACCCAAAACTTCAGATGGATAGTTTGCTGATTATGTAAGCAGGCAATTACCATATTTGGACAATATATGAGTGGGTCCTTTCCAAAAAAAAAACTACAATGTTATGGCTAAACATGTCAGGGTTTCTTGAACCGTTTAACCCTTGCACCTGAATTACTTGGTGTCTACTGCCACCTTGGTTATCCATTATACAGACAAAAATACGACAAAAAGTAAATTCCGACTCAACATCAATTCAAAAGTAACGCGATTTTTGCGCGTTGACCTTTCATTTTCCATTTTCATGGGTTGGGAGGCGCTTAAAGGCAGCACCACGCAGTGTTAAGAGCCCTAATTTTTAACTGTAGCTGCATGTGCTATCTGCTTGGTACAATTATGCCGGTGCTGTTGGCCCGTCATCCAACGCCTGTCCTTTTTTGCCTTCTTCTTCTTGCCTGAGTCTATGCTATTGTTAGTCATCCAAGAGCTCCACCCCCCCATTCATATGTAATCTTTACCCTGGCTGCCACGGAACACTCCACTCATACACTGGTCCTGACTTGAAAGCTTTCGCCATCTAGTCATGTTTCCTGTAGCCTTGTCTCAGACTTGGGGCCATGTATTTTGGCACCTACACATGAATACCCTCCATACTCTTCTACCTAGACCTACAGCAACTTGCAGTA
>NW_027396516.1:22500-25000 GCF_048999995.1 Berkeleyomyces rouxiae | reverse complement strand
CGGGCTATTTAGCAGGTTAAGGTCTCGTTCGTTATCGCAATTAAGCAGACAAATCACTCCACCAACTAAGAACGGCCATGCACCACCACCCACAGAATCAAGAAAGAGCTCTCAATCTGTCAATCCTCACTGTGTCTGGACCTGGTGAGTTTCCCCGTGTTGAGTCAAATTAAGCCGCAGGCTCCACCCCTGGTGGTGCCCTTCCGTCAATTTCTTTAAGTTTCAGCCTTGCGACCATACTCCCCCTGGAGCCCAAGCACTTTGATTTCTCGAAAGGTGCCGAACGAGTCAAAAAATAACATCGTCCGATCCCTAGTCGGCATAGTTTATGGTTAAGACTACGACGGTATCTGATCGTCTTCGATCCCCTAACTTTCGTTCCTTATCAATGAAAACATCCTTGGCAAATGCTTTCGCAGTAGTTAGTCTTCAGCAGATCCAAGAATTTCACCTCTGACAGCTGAATACTGATGCCCCCGACTGTCCCTATTAATCATTACGGCGGTCCTAGAAACCAACAAAATAGAACCACACGTCCTATTCTATTATTCCATGCTGTACTATTCGAGCATAGGCCTGCCTGGAGCACTCTAATTTTTTCAAAGTAAAAGTCCTGTTTCCCCGACACACCCAGTGAAGGGCATGCGGTTCCACAGAGGGAAAGACCCGGCCGGACCAGTGCACCCGGTGAGGG
This sequence comes from Berkeleyomyces rouxiae, assembly GCF_048999995.1. Lineage (NCBI taxonomy): Eukaryota > Fungi > Ascomycota > Sordariomycetes > Microascales > Ceratocystidaceae > Berkeleyomyces > Berkeleyomyces rouxiae. The sequence continues at coordinate 24,306 of NW_027396516.1, read as the reverse complement.
GGACCGGCCAGCCAGGCCCAAGGTTCAACTACGAGCTTTTTAACCACAACAACTTTAATATACGCTATTGGAGCTGGAATTACCGCGGCTGCTGGCACCAGACTTGCCCTCCAATTGTTCCTCGTTAAGGGATTTAAATTGTACTCATTCCGATTACAAGACCCATAAGAGCCCTGTATCAGTATTTATTGTCACTACCTCCCCGTGTCGGGATTGGGTAATTTGCGCGCCTGCTGCCTTCCTTAAAAGTGGTAGCCATTTCTCAGGCTCCCTCTCCGGGGTCGAGCCCTAACCCTCCGTTACCCGTTGTAACCATGCGAAGACAAGACCTTCGCATCGAAAGTTGATAGGGAAGAAATTTGAATGAACCATCGCCGGCGCAAGGCCATGCGATTCGAGAAGTTATTATGAATCACCAGAAAGCCCGAAGGCATTGGTTTTTAATCTAATAAATACATCCCTTCCGAAGTCGGGATTTTTAGCATGTATTAGCTCTAGAATTACCACGGTTATCCAAGTAGTAAGGTGCTATCAAATAAACGATAACTTATATAATGAGCCATTCGCAGTTTCGCTGTATAATTGCTTATACTTAGACATGCATGGCTTAATCTTTGAGACAAGCATATGACTACTGGCAGAATCAACCAGATAACTATCGTAAGCCGGGGTTGGCCACCAATACTACAAGTGTAGTACTGGAGAAGTTTAGTTATCGGAAGGTGCCCATGAAGGCACGTTAGTAATGTACAGTTCATAGGCATAGGCCCAGTACTGCGATACTAACAATCTGATTTCCCCCTCTAAATTCCCCAGAGCGCCATACAACTACACATTCATACACAAGTGTACAAAGTGTAATCGGATGTGCCCCGAGAGGAGAGCAGGATCGCAATACATCCATTACAAGAACATCAGTATCACGCCGCTGTCTCCGGAAGTTTTGTAGTAATTATAGCCAGAAGCCAAATCATCTACAGAATCCAGCAGACAAAGCCAATGGACGAATCCATGACTTTTGCTGACAACCAAGAAGCAAGTGAGAAGCCGGAGCATCCACTTCTTCGAGGATCGATATAACACAATGCACTGACCCAGCCGGAGTTCAAGTATGATCTCAACGCCAACAAGTAAGGCACATTATGTATATCTAGCAAATGCGGGGATAGGTAGAGAGACCAAGAGCAAGTGACTTTGACGTCATGACAAGGACTTTGGCAATGATTCAATGTTAGATAAGTGGCTGATCGAGTCACAAATACAACCAGTTGATTATAGTTGGTAGTACCAACATCCTATTCGGCGTGTACTACTTCCCATAAACAGCTTTTTGTAGAGACCCATAAAAGCCACTCCACAGTATCAAAACTAAGGTGTCGTCAATGACGTCGAAGAGAAAAGGAAAGGAGACTCGGGAAAGGCAGTAACTAATTAAAATATAATTTTAGCAGTCACATTCTTTCTTTCATCCCATCTGCTCGTTCCTTCCTTTCTTGGAAGTGCGTCAAAATGGCTTTGGCTTTGAGTCCCCTGCCAGTGGATCCACGCCATACTTTTTTGTCCAAAATGACGCTTTACTATGGGTTCCGAATAGAAATCAACTCGCGAGCATTAAAACTGCGATTGTAGTCCAAAACCTTCTCGAGTCCAACTTCATCTGTACATCAGACGATACTCGACGTTCTACTCAATCCCATGATGTAATTACCTTTTTTTGAAAACAGTAGTTGGTAGGCGTGATCGGGTTTAATAGGCAACTACCCAAAACTTCAGATGGATAGTTTGCTGATTATGTAAGCAGGCAAT